>NW_027280245.1:0-105000 GCF_046629955.1 Centroberyx affinis
CTCTTGACTTGTGTCTGGCCCGGCCACTTGAAACAGAGCGCCGCCACAGTGAGGTCACCGCACGCACACACACACACACACACACACACACCCACACACACACATACACACACACACACACACACACACACCGGTCCATCACTTCAAACAGCCTGGACACTGAAGTAATGGCGACAGGGCCTTTTTAAAGTGGCACACTTAAGCCCAGCACGTCCCCCCCCCTTACCCATAATGCCTTATTTATGGCCCCCCTGGCTCACTATTAAAGCAGCCTGTGTCAGCAGCTGGCTGCACGGCCTCCAGAGATTAACTCGCTTCATGCCAGAACGTAGCCTGTACCCTCGCCTCCCTCCCTCCCTCCCTCCTGGTTTCCCCTCCTCATCCTCCAGGGGTTCAGGCTCCTCCACCACCTCCCTGACACAAGCCTGCACCCCTGCCTTGCACCTCCCCATAGACCGTCCATTCATCTGCTCACCTCACCCGCCTCCTCCCATCCACACATCCACTCTGTCTTCCCTTTGAAATCTTCAGTGAAGGCCCTCGCCGGACCCCTCTCCTGCGTTCTGTGCATTCGTTTAGTCTTATCTCTCCTCTCCCTTACCGTCGGCCCGCTCTCTATAAATATTTCCCTCCTATCCTGCAATCCTCCTCTCAACCCTCCCTCGACTCGTCACTATCTCTCTTAACCTCTCTCCAGCTTGGCCTCTCTTCCGCTCTAAATGAGAATATTCAATATTTCAGAATCACAAAGACATTCTTTCTCTCCTGCTCTTTTTCTCTCTCTCTGTCCTTCTCACCGTTTTTCAATCCAAAAAATGAGGTTTACCAGATTTGAGCGATGTAACACCTACTCTTACAGAATGTTTAAATTCAATTAAATTGTTAAATTAAACAGTTAGCTAAGGCACATACCATGTACCTGCAACATCTTAGATTCAAATCCAGCTTATCTTTGTCACATCCCATCCTTTTTCTCCAATCTCTTTCTCCAATATTTCCTTTCTCTCCGTCGTCCAATTAAGCAGAAATGCCAAAAAAAAACAATAAAATTGATTATTAGTGAGGTTTTTCGTCAACTAATGATATTTTCTTTCAACAAAAGTAACACTTTAGCAGATACAAGCTGCTGTGTTTTTAGAATAAATCTAAATTCTGGCATGTTTGGCAATGAAACTCGTCTTCTGACATTATTTTCTCTCACTCTTCCCATACTTCTTTTATCACATCCTCCTTTCACTCCCTTTACTAACTTCCCTCCCTTCATCCTTCCTTCCTTCACACTTGGCCTGTCTTCCCCCTCCTCATCCTTCGTTCCTTTACTGTCTGTCTTCCTTCCTCCTTCCTTCATCCCCCCCCCTCATCCCTCTGTCATCCCAGCTTTCAAAAAGGGTTCCCATCCAGGGATCATGACAGGATCCTCTAGACAGCACCCCCCCCCCCCCCCCCCCACCCCCCCACCCCCACCCCTACACACACACACACACATACACACAGTGACTCCATCCCCCTAGAGGGATTTGAACTGAGGAGAACCGTGTGACGGGTGTCTGCCAAAAACCGCCTGACACCCTTAGAGTTTTTCTTGGGTGCTTTTGATGGGCTGCACTTGTGTGTCTCGTTCCGTGTGTGTGTGTGTGTATCTTTCTGTGGCATCAGGTAGAACAGAGTATCTGTGGGTCCTTAAAGAGTCTGAAATAAAGTCTTGAAATAAATTGTCTAAATCTAAGACTAAATCAGTCTTAAATTCAGTTATCAGTGGTCTTATGTCTTCCACCGTAAAGTGACAGGTTTCTTTGAGCTGCATGGATTAATGCAGAACAGGGTTAGTGGTACAGTGAGCAAAACATGCTTTTTATTGTCCATCAAATTACTTTACTAAACACAATTTGACTTCATATCCCTTAACAATTCACTTCTGTTTCAGTTCCAGAATGTTCTTTAAAATTGGATTTGGCAGCTTTTTATATTGGTTTTGAAGTTGTCTTAAATTAAATTCTACATGGCATTAAAAAGGTCGTAAAAAGCTGCAGATACTCTGTAGATGGTTTATCAATCCACACTCACATAAAATAGCACACACACTCACACAAACTATGCCTATTGTGCTGTCTTGACATGCAAAAACAGGGGTGCATCGGCCCAAGAATCCAACGGAGACTAGATGTAAAGCTAGCTCGCACTCACATGTGGAAGAAAAAACACTTAAACTGAGATGTTAAAATGCAAATTTACCATTTAGTGGGTTAGTTAAAATCAGTGCAAAATATCCATTAAAAAGGCTGAAACCTATATATAGAGCACAGAGACATCACAGACATCACACACATGTGCTCACACACACACACACCCACACAGGGCCTCAGTGCAGTCACCCCTCCAACAGACTGTCTGTCTCTTTGTCTGTTATCTGGTAGAGGGTTTATGAGTGCACACACACACACACACACACACACACACACACACACACGCCAACCCATGAACACACAGACCCTCAGTCACCCCTCCATCACGGGACAGCTGTAGCCGCTGCTACCTAGTTTGGAGATGCTTTGACAGGGGTCAGGAGGCAACGTCTGCCTCGCCAGCCAGCAGACCGTAGGCAGGGTGGGGGTGTGGGGGGGGTCGGGGGTGTGGGGGGGTGCAGTGCGGTGGCGGGGGGCATCCTCGACTCAACCACTCCAGGGATTTATCACCTGCCCTCAGGAGAATGCACAGTGGCCTTTTACTGCCCCGTTTTACTGGCTGCCTTCACCGGACAGTTGGAAAAGATGGCTTCTGACCTCATCTCCTTTGATGCCATATTATTTTCTCTGAAATGAGATCCTTCACTTTAAATGAGATTCCTGCTCCGTTCTTCAGTAGGGAGGAGAGAGAAATTCGGGGTTTGTGCCACTGTGTATGCCGTTTTCTCACCTCATCCCGAGGAAGCGAGCCAAGTGAAGGACTTCACTTCTAAATGTTTTGTATCCACTTTGGAAAAATGGATGAGTCTACCGTCAAAATTCTAGCACTAAAATTTGATTTTGTTTGAGTGGTTACTTTTAAATTTATTGCATTTTCAAAAAGTCAGCCTTTTTACAGGCAGTTAAGCACCAACTCCAGTCAACACAACTTGGTCTTGATTGGCTCCCCTTGTCAGCCAATTAGGGTCCAATATTGTGACTGTTCTGCCTGTGAGGACTTAGTCTTCAAATTCATTCAATAAAAACCCCTTTAACTAAACTGCATTTATTTGCAAAACATCATGAAGAACATTATTCTTATCGTGAACCGTAGTGTATTCGAAAGCAAAATCATGAAGTAATGTGAATAATATGGAACCTTTTAGCAATGACCTACAGGTTGTGTACCCAAAATGGATATATAGCATTCTGTAATGAAACTTTTAATATATTCCACCTCAGCACATCACCCTGTACAGTTTGAGATGCATTCGGTCTAGACCTCATTTCCTCC
Source organism: Centroberyx affinis (assembly GCF_046629955.1). Classification (NCBI taxonomy): domain Eukaryota; kingdom Metazoa; phylum Chordata; class Actinopteri; order Beryciformes; family Berycidae; genus Centroberyx; species Centroberyx affinis. The sequence goes on from NW_027280245.1 coordinate 3,457, forward strand.
TGACTCACCGAAAACCCGCAGAGTCACATTCCACCTATGGGCAGTCCCACCGGTCAGCATAATTGGGAGATCGGACCGCACTGAGTTGAAAGCCAGGAAGAGGTGGAGGGGTGGGACAGAGTGGAGGGATGGAGGAAAGGGGGGGAAGACGGAGAGAGAGAGAGAGAGAGAGGAAGCGTCTGTGCCCTGCTGATGGTATGGGTATTTCATGGTGGGCCTCCTTTGAAGCGTTTGTCTGCAGGAGAAGCAGGAAGGTGTGTGTGTGTGTGTGTGTGTGTGTGTGTGTGTGTGTGTGTCGGTGGAGCCTGGTGGCTCTGGTGGCTGCAGCTGGTTCTGGACCGGAGGAGGGAACCCAGGATTTCCTTTAACATGACTGCAGCACTCTGGAGAGCCGTCCGCTTAACAGATGCAAGGGTTTAACTGCTCTTCAACATCTGTTTCACTGGGAGTCTTATATTTATGTGTGTGTGTGTGTGTGTGTGTGTGTGTGTGTGTGTGCGTGCATGGGGTAAGAGAGGAGGAAGCCTAGCACTCTTAACTGGAAAAATGCAATAGCCGTAGCTAGTTATTCTGCTGGCCTTCCAAGATCTTGGATACCATGGTCATGAATGAATGAAAAAGAAGAAATTGCCATTTAGTGCCTACTTTGCCATTCAGTTTTGCCTGTTAGCTACCTTGCTTGCACTCCAAAAAACTTAAAAGCACCCACTGACTTTTAACTCAACCAGTGGGATTACTTCTACCTCCAGAGCAGCTCTGCCTCCAAGAAATGTTGACTTTGAAGGATAGAAATATCCATATTTCTGCAACTATTGACTGATGAATTTCAAATAACTTTTTTTTTATTTTTCTAAAAATGTGTATAAAGCATTTTGGACTGAACCCCTTGGAATGAACTTCTGATCGTTATACCACCCAAAAAACAAACAAAGAAAACTCCTCCATTTAGGCCACTGGATGTTTTTCCATGTTTAGTGTATTACAGAAAGCCTGGTTAGGTCTCTGAGTGTTTTGTGAGTAATGAGAGTTTTTGCAGTGTGGCAACAGCGAAAATCTGCCGGTGGCCGGAGAGAAAGGTCTGGTTAGTCCTTTAAAATTGAATGAAAATAGAATGGATCAAAGGTATTTGTACTGTGTTTTCAGTATTTTTTTGGGGGGGGAGCTCCTGGCTCTTGCAAAACAGAAATCTTATTTCCGTGGGTTTTTACTTTATATCTTTGCACAAAATCACATTTGTCTGGAAACCATTTCGTCTGTGCTTCCAAAAACTATACTGAATATTTCATGAATCCGGTGCATTACAGATGTAGCCATCGTAGAAGTCCCACTTTTTAATGCATGCTTGCTGAACTAATGCTGCACTTTTACCTCCTCCATCCTCCATCCCCAAGAGGAATTGTTTGGAAAAATGAAGTTTTGTTCTCTTTTCAGCCATCAGAAGGTACAAGGAATGATCTGGAAACTAATAGATTTAAAGTAGACATGCAAGTACTGTGTTACAATATACTAGTTTGGTTCTGCTGTATAGCACTGAAGAATTAATTGTTTCCAGAATTTATGCAAGATACAGGATGAAGGCTTCTACAATGCACCTGCATACATTAATACAGGAAGGATATAGGGTAAATGCATGAAGGGGGACTTCTATAATGGGCAACACTATAGCATCGACTTGTTTTGCGTGCAGCGACTTAGTAAAATTGAGAAACTATACTCAGGATTTGTGTCTTCAAAGCGTTATTATGGTATACGGTTCCAATAAACACTTGGAGAGTAAACAGTGAGGAGGAACTAGGCGAGAGAAAATGTTCTTCCTTTCTTTCCATTATGTTTTTTTTTTTACCCTGCCAGAGCTCACTGCTGTGGCTGTGGGACGTGTCATGGGCCTAATTCAGCATCTGTGATGGGACGTGCCCGCTCAGTAAACCCTTTCCCCTAACATCCAAGCTGGGTTTCTACTGGACATACTTACTCCCTACAATAAATAGCACAGGAGATATTTACATCAGATCCTTTGAATAATAATAATATCATTTATGATCATTTTAGGGACACAGGAATATTTGCTGCACCTAATGTCGGAGTGCTTAGTTTTGGTTGTTTGTCATGTTGGCAAACTATGAATTTAGTTTTTTTCTTTGGTTGCACTCATTGTATGTCACTTTGGATAAGAGCATGAGCTAAATGTCTGAAATGAAAAAAAAAAAGATTCCAAGACTGATTTAAGAGAAGATGAATTCTGGCTTAGGTTTAACACCCCTTGCCTGTTTTAGATAAGCCAGCTAAGAAATTCAGCTATGCAGCTTAGACAGGGATCTGTCATCCATATTGTTGTATTTCTGCATGGATTTTGGCAAGTCTTGGTTGGCAAACATGTAGCTTAGATTTGTGGCTACGGTTGGGATCCATCGGCCATACGGTGACATTTCTGCAAGGGTTTCTTGCAAGTCTGTCTGGAATCATGTTATGGATAAAAACATGTTATTGTATAGAATTCAATGACAGATGCTCATTTTGCTTTACAAAATAGTGAAATGGACTGGTTTAGGTCCGCAGGAGAATGGGCTTGTGTTATGATCATGCGTTTGCCAAATTCCAGCCTCTGTCTGAGCGGTCTCCGTGGCATCTAGGACACGCATTACCATGGCAATCATGCATCAGATACTCTCTCTTTCTCTCTCAAAATTGCCTGCTGTCACAAGATGCCTCTAGTCTCATTTTCCTCCGATCCAGCTCCAAAACAGAGGGAACGGGCCCCCTGCCTCCTGATGATAATGGATCCTAATTTGACTTAGATTATGATTTATCAGATGCTGCTGATGCTTCCGACGGCCAGTATTATACAGCTCTCTGAAAATGGGAACCATTACAGCGGAGACTGCCATCCGTCACCCCCGGTCCCCCTGACAGAGAGAGAGAGAGTCGTACGAGCTGGACCATGATGCCTGCCCCAGAAATTGGACTGCTCCAATTCGATTTCCCTTTTCTCTCTCTCTCTCTCTCTCTCTCTCTCTCTGCCTCCCCCCCCCCCTCCTTCTCTTCCTCCTCTCCCTCCTCCCCAGACCAGGCTGAAATTATCAGCCGGCATTAGAGATACACATCAGTCAAACCCCTACGTTTCCCACCAAAACTCACACTGGAATTCTAATTTAGCCTCGCTCTAGTTATTTCCTTTGGTTACAATCGCCTCAGCCTGAGCCCAAATGACTTCTATCTCACTATTTCTTTCTCTGTCTGTCTCTCATTTCCTTTTTCTGCCTTTAAAGGATGATCCTTTGGTATCGTAGAAGTGATGAATATGAATCCTCTCTCATTTCTGTGCATAATGCAAGCCGTATTCAGGCTGTTCCTTCCTGTACAGATCATTGTGGCAGCTAGCTAATGGAGACTGTGTGGTCTAATATGGTCTTCAACATACAAGGATAAATCAGCTTCTTGGCTCTTAACCATTGTGCCCAGTTTCTTCAAAGGCACATTTTGACCCAAATCATAGTGAGATTTTGAATATAGTTGAGATTGTCTAGATTTTTCTCACTCGACACTTGGAACAGCCTCAAGAGACGTCACAAGCAGGTTAACATAGGCCTACAAGTGCATTAGACTGCAGTTTTGAAGGAAAACAAAGTATTGGTCAATTCTTTGAAGGTGCTTGATTGATCTGGTTATTTTGAACAATTAACAAAAGTAACAAGAAGGAAATATTTTCATTTTGTTAAAACTAATGTGTTTTGGCTGCAATAGTTGATTGATTGATTGATTTTATTTGACAGATTTTAAAGTACACATAGGTTTGAAGGCCCGTAGGCCACAACCATACACATATAAAATTGTCCAGGAATTCAACACACAATAAAGTCAAGAAGACTTATTTCCATTGTGGTCCTCGTTATAAAAAGCAACGGTCAGCACAGGCAGGTCTTGGCAATGCATGAATCACTTAAGACATAAAAAAACATTATATAAAATAACTTGCATTCAAAAAATGCATTAATTAATAATTGACTGTCAGCAGCCATCCCTTCACTGCTCTTTTAAAATGGTTAGCAGTGACAGTTTCTTTAATATGGGATGGCAATAGATTCCATTCTGTAGCTGCTGAGTACAAAAAGGTATTTTTCCTTGATGCACTCTTAAAGTTGATTGTCTATTTTACCATGTGCTCCTAACTAACAGAGGAGCTCTTCTCCAGCCTCAGGATCAGCGTGTGATTGGTCATGTCCGATCTGCTGGTGTTGCTCAAGCTGCTGGCTAACATCAAGCTGACTGCTTAAGTCTACTGCCTCCTCACTTAAAACACTGTCCAAACTGCAGTCTCTGAGACTTAATAATGTTATCTTGCCTGATAAAATACAGAAGGAACCACTGAGTAAAATATAATTTATGTGAAGCTCCGCTAGCATGAAAAGACAAAAGAGCAAATGGCCTTGATTCAAGCTGACCTATACTCAAGAGTATGAAAAAGGCTTGCCTTGCTATCAGTGTTTGGTTTAGCTGAGAGCTCATAAAAATGTAAAAAAAAAAAAAAAGAAAGTTGGGCTCTTTAATGCCTCCCTAATCCACCGCTGATAAGACCGAGAGCTCGCCCCGCTTGTTTGAAATTCCTCTCCTCTTCCCCTCACACTTTCATCTCGCACTCGGTGTCCTCAGACTCCACCAGCAATTTGCACAACCTGTAGGAAAACACAGCTCTTGTGGACGCAAGCAGGTTGAAACCAGTTCGTGCTTCGCCGCCAAGTTGCTAAAGCACCACTACGAGTTAATGGCCTGGAAGAGCCTACTTTACGCCGATGTTGACACAGAATGGAATAATTAGTAGGGCGCGATGACGACTACGGTGAAACTCCTAACTCAGGAGACCTTTTATCCAAGCCTTGTTGCCTGGTTACGGTTTCCCCAGGTGACTGAATCCGCTGAATCACGGTGATCGGCTGTGAATCACGAAGACTAGCGGCCCACAAGCATTAGTTATGATTGGTCGGATCATAATGGCATTGTGAAGCCGTAGATATATTACAATAAGTGGCTTATCTGACAGCGCACATCGGTCCATTGACTGATTGAATGGTGTAGCGTGATGGATGCCGTCTCCTGTTAACCCTTGACAGTTGCGCTCTCTGTGTATGTGTGTGTGTGTGTGTGTGCGGAGGTGAGAGACAGAAAGATAGTGAAGACACAGGGCTTTATAGAGACAGAGAGAATGTGTATATCTGTGTGTATTTCGGTGTGTCAGATGGATACAGAGAAAGAGAGACTGAGACAGAAACATGATGAGAAAGCAGAAGGAGGAATGGAGAGAGTGTGTTGTGTATGTGCGCACAATTCTGAGTTCTTTGAATCTGAGAAAGAGACAGAGAGACATTAGGATATGAGCATTTGCATGGCTTTGCATATGCATGTGTGTGGCCCTCCTCCATGTCTCCACCCTCTCTTAGCCGCTCGCCTCTGTCACGACTCCCTACACAGACGAGACCTCATCCATCAACAGTGACACTGCTATTCCATCACTGTTCTGTCAGCCCCCGTTATGTCAAGGCACTATAACCGTGATGGTATATTGGATTTGGGAGCCTGTTGGCGTAAACACGGATAAGATCTGGTATCCATTTCCTTGATTAGCATCTCGGTGCTAGTTTAGTTTATTTGTACAAATGATAAAACGCTAAAGAGAGGGAATGCAATCTCTGTGAATGAGATTACAAAACCTTGAGGCTGATAAAAACACATCACCCAGTCAATAACATCTAAATTCAGCAAAGACAAGACAAGGGTACAAAAACAACAAAATTGCACAAATAACAAGATTATGTTACTGTACCCAGAGGTGGAAAGTAACTAAGTACATTTACTCGAATACTGTACTTAAGTACAATTTTGAGGTACTTGTACTTTACTTGAGTATTACCATTTTATGCTACTTTATACTTCTACTCCACTACATTTCAGAGGGAAATATTGTACTTTTTACTCCACTACCTTTATTTGATAACTTAAGTTACTAGTTACTTTGCAGATTCAGATTATTAATACAAAATATAATCAACTAATAAATTGTAATGTATTATTATAGATTACTGTAAGATACCCAGCAGTATATAAAGTAGTGGAAATCAGCCCCACCTTTTCCAGCTGCAACATTAAAGTGATGCTTACACATTAATGCATCAATAATTGTAATTCAATAATATAATATATACTGTATTATTCTGAAATGGGCCATTCTGCATAATGAGTATTTTTACTTTTGTTGCTTTAAGTACATTTTGATGCTAATACTTTTGTACTTTTACTTAAGTAACATTTTGAATGCAGGACTTTTACTTGTAACAGAGTATTTTTATACTGTGGTATTTCTACTTTTTCTTAAGTAAAAGATCAGAGTACTTCTTCCACCACTGACTGTACCAATGTGTCATACACCAGAACATACAGTGGATTAGATGCTCCTGATAAAGGCAGCTTTGACAAAACATGTTTATCCATAGGAATATACTTTTTAACTTGTGTATATTAAAGAAAGCCATGGCAAATAGTTGCTGTCTGATCCTGTAGTATTTTCCACTGAAAGCATCCAACAGATTAGATTCTGTGAAATCTCTATTCATTTTAATCCTGTGACACAAGGTTCAATCTCGGAATATATTATGAAGAATGCATTGGAAGCGTCTGTGGCATGGGAAATTGGATTCGAGGTCCTGCATGCAAGGCATCGCTAAACCACATCAGAAGCCCTCCCGCAGATATCCCGGCGACATATTCAAATGCGGCACCACCGCGCAATCCGACGGGGGATTTGAGTAATGAAACTTAAATGGCCCACATAGGACAGCGTGCTCCCCACCTTCGTTAAAAGTGGGGCAGGATTACAGATATCAGAAATGCAGTCCAATTTATTTGCTTGAAACCGAGTAGGCCAGCATCGATACATTGATGTGTGAAAGCATGAAATTGGCCCGTGAATTAAAAGGAGGCATATTTCTGTGTGCCATGCCATTATTGCCTTCAGTGGCGCCATAGCTTGAAATCGAAGCCCACTTACCCATCTCGGCTTAAATGTGTGTGTGCGGGTGTGGTGTGTGTGAGCGCATGCATTTTCATATGTGTGTGTGGTGCGTGCAAGTGTGTGTGTGTGTGTGCATGCATTAATATCAGTCAAATATTATATTACCATCTCTGACATTTTTTGACCAGCAGTGCCCCTGGAAAAATAGAGATGCCCTATAAAACTGAAAACCAATTAAATCCAATCCGTTCCGTCGATGGATTCCGATGTTTACTGTCTGGTTTGTGCAAGTGTTGACACCCCATGAGATTGCTGAGGCTTAGAATGAATGCTACTGTAACTCGCAGGACGTGCTGTGTATGAGGGTGCAAGTGCACTGCATGAAAATTGATCAGGTTTAGAAAAGTGACTCAGTGTTGTGTTGAGAAAACAAATGAAGGTTTTTTGTTCCCAAAACACTACATATCCATTTCGGAAATAACTTTTTGCAAGCTGAAATTCATGAGGCAGTATTTCAAAAATACAGATGATTCTGTACTTGAAAACATTTTTTTTTTTTTTCAGCAAAGATCCTAAGGTGATTTATAACTTTAATGATAATCCATGGTGTGTGTACATTTCTTTCATACCAGCCGTGATTTCACAAGAGTAGGGGTCAATATTTTCTAATGGTAGATTTATTTTTGGAATGAAACTCTTTAAATGATGAGGCAAGAAAAAGCTGAATAATTAAGTTACGGTAAGCAATTACTTTTTTTAACATAACCTTCCTTTACAGTCATGAAACAAGGCAGTATATCAACATGTCCACTTTATATACATTGTTGAACCAGCAGAAACAAACTCAGTGATTCATCACACATTGCCTTGGTTCATGACTAATGTTGATTTATGTTGACTATTCGAATCCGCCTACCCTTAAGTCCTCAGCAGTGCTGTGGTTGTAACTAGCACTGCCCAGTGCCTGCTCCTCCTACAGCAGTATTTTACCAACTCATCTAAAGTGCCATATTTCTCTCCTGATGAACACACACACACACACACACACACACAAATACACACGCAGTCACTAAGCTTGGCACGGCCTGCCGGCTCTGTGCCAGGGCTGCGCCCTCTGAGAAGAGAGTGGTTTGATCCAAGCCGGGTCACGAACGTGCAGATGGTGTCTGATTGGGCCCGGGTTACAGAGCGTGTTAGCTAGATTCATTAGCCTCTGGCTCGCCTGTCAAAACAAGTTCTCATGCAGAATGGGAAATTCGTCTCTGCCATGTATCTTCCTTTGCATACAAACTGAATTATTTGTGCACTTTATCAACATGAAGTCCCACTGATAAGGTGACATGATAAGGCAAATGCCGGGGGTTTGATAATGAGTTGCTAAGTGTGGTAATATTCTATCGACTGGCATCTAATGGCCGTGTTTCTACAGATCAATTTGGCTCTATCAATGTCTTGGGGTTAAGCCCGTGTAATCCCAAGTAAAAGCAAGATGGGGCTAATGAGCACCTAAATGGCCTCAGTTAGACACAACAGACGCAGGATCCTGCAGCCCCCCCTCTAATCTCTCCACAGCATCAACCGACACCACTCAGTCTGTGAGTACTCAAGCATCCGAGCTAATCCTCTTTTTTAACCTTTATTTATCCAGGGAGGGTCAACTGAGCATGCATACTCTTTCAGCAACGCCCTGCTTCACATTCATATAGATACAGGTTCACATCTGGGAGCTGCACAACACAATAGTCTACCGGTGGCCACTCAACACCTCCACCGGAGTAATTGCTCAAGAGCTCCTCAGCAGAAGTTGCTAAAGGAGGGGAAGGTGTGTCTAAGTCAGGTTTCCCGTACAGACATTCCCAGCTGGTCCGAAATTTGAACTGCCGGTTTCACGATATACGGACACCACATGCACACCATCAGCCTCTAGCTTCTATCTGTTACTCATGATTAGCAACATCATGTATCCCTAGAAGAGTGTAAGTCTGTGATTGCTCAAGGAAGCAGGCCAATCTTTGCTGCGTTGCGGCAGCAGATAACAGGGACTCTGCCATACAACGGCTCACAGATGGAGCGCTAGCCGTTAGCACTAGTTAGCAAGGGCATCAGTCTTCCCCCTAGCTGTCTGTGTGCCTTCGATCAATAGACCCGGATTATCATCTTCAGCATCTCAGTTCATTTTTCACGGCGGAGAAAGGCTCTACCAGCTGCTCTCTCTTTGTCAGAGGATGTAGGGCCTAGTTCCCCCATCTGATAAGATTACAGGAACTAACCACCACAGCTGCTGCGTTCAGGGGGGACACGTATTCAGGACGCGCACAGGTTTTTACCATGCGTATCGGTACATCAGTAAATGTTTATTTAACAGGCTGGCGTTATAGTCAGTACAACAGTCACATAGGAGATAGGAATCCCATGACTACCCATGTTTAATTAAATGTTTAATTAAGATGGTGGCTTTTAATTAAAAAGTTGATTATTATAAATTGAGGATTATTGGCAAATGCAGCAGATAGCATATCACCGAATACAATCCTTGTATTATTAACATACAGAGCGAGGTTTGATTTCATATGAATCAGGAACTGTTAATTTGCATTAGGGCGAAGGATGCCCTTTAATTCGAGCAGATGAAATAGACTGATAACATTGATGAACCAACGGACAGTCTTGGCTGGCTTTGTTAACGGTCCCTTGCATAGCGCTGCACTTAGCTTGGGGAGATGCTTTCATGGTAGACTTTGAAGTGTGAACCAACAATGCCACTCTTGTATCCCCAAGGTCGCCCCACTTGTAACCACTCGCCACGAGGGCCCTCCTCACAAAACACAGACACAAGACCCTCCTCAGTCTCTCCGCCGTCTCGGCCCCAGGACACGCTCAAATGCCCTTTGTGGGCCAGCTGGTGGCTAGTGGGGCCGTCTCCAGCTGTCTTTTACTGCCTTGGCCCGTGTGGACACCCAGGGCTTCACATTCATAAAGCCTCTCTCAAGGGCACACTGAACCACAAAAAGTCGCCAAGTCCCCTAAATGACTGAACGGTTGTTTCATTTATGCCCACGTACAGTTGGTGGTAGGTCTGAAGGATGCTCCTCGGGCATGGGAAGAGCAGCCTCTGTGAATGGGGCCATTCATTTCTAATCCATAGGATTAGGACTCTGTCCATCAGCTGCTTCTGTCACTTACTGTACATTGCCCCGCAGAGGCCTTCTCTCTATCTGTAGGCATGCTTTGATTTGAATCCGTGGAAGCAGTGTCGCTGTAGTGGGGGATTTTGAAGTGACAGCTCCAATCTGATCAGCTTGGAGTTATTAGCCTGGAGTTAGGCTGAATTTGAACCTTTTACTCTCTTAGGCTAAAATGGAGCAAGGGCTTGCAATGGCTGTTTTTAATCACAATCTGCCTCTGCCATATTCTCAAAGCTTCTTTTTTGCAATCCCTATATTTTACCATGTGGCATTAGAACATAGCGTGGCAGTACAGTGCTGAAGTTGCAATCTACCCGCACTGCAACATTACATCTTCTCACAGCATCCTCCATCCCAGGCTTAAGGCTGAGACGGACAGCTTTTCAGAGGGCACACCCGATCATCAAAGGCAGGGTCCGTCCCGGGGTAAATAGCTTCGCTGGCAGCCCAGTCAGCAAGCCGCGGTCCTCTTATTGAGTCCCAGAGAGACTCCTCTCACAAAGCCACACGGTGACCTTTCAGCCTCATACACCAGTGCCAGATATTGAGTGAGCCTGTCCAGAGGATGAAGCTCATCTAAGGCTAAACCTCAGCCCCTGTTTTTCCCCGTCTCTGGGGTTTTTGCACCACTATTGTATAGCAGTGTTGCTCTTTCTTTGATTGATTTACAGTGTTTTGTCAGACAAGATAGGATTGGAGATCTTTGATCCCTTTATTTGAGTTTCTCTTCTCTACGGTCTCATGGGCAGTGTTCCAGAGTATAGGCTAGGTCTATAGGTTGCTTTAATAATGCTACAGCATACTTTTGATGAACAGAGTTGTGCGACTCAATCTCAGCAGAGAGTGAACATCTTTCATCTGACCAACTTTGAACTTTAAATTACACTGAATTGTTGTGCTTCTTAACGCTATGGGCTTACTTTGATCCATGCCAAACCAAGCTGCGATTTTTCATCTTTCTGAATCTTTTCCTTGTCTGGTAGAGACATCTGTTTGCAGGTGACCCTCTATCAGATATGAGGTCTTCCGGTGAGGCCGGCGTTTGGGCCGTGACCTGTAGCCAGAGGGTCACACATGTAGCGTCTGTAGGGTCAGCCATGTTCAAAAGAGGCCAGGCGGCTGTGTTACATATCATGGAGATTAGCAGGATCACACATGACAGGTTCCTGGTCCTTAACAAGGCTGACTGGCTCTGGCTTTTCCATTGTGTGGGTCTGGAGTTAATGGCTTGCAAAGTTGGTGGTGCTGCTGTGTTTTTCGTTATAGCATTATAGCCCCACTATCTGTTTGGTTGTTGTGTGCCGCATGAAATTGATCTAGGCATTTATTGCGGTAATTTTCTGACAAGATTAAATCAGATATTGACCTCATAGAAATAAACCAATAGTATAAGTTTGTTTAAAACAAGGTTATTGGGCAATTACTGTCATAACCTAGAAAAATGTTTCTGTTTTATATTTTCAGGATTTTTTTTTTTTTTTCGGGCATGCCGCTTCCATTCGTTTCTAATAGAATTCTCTGTGTTCTTACATTTGGCTTTTTCCTGATCATGTCCCTGATCAAATATAATTTAAATATAATTCATTTGTATTTTGACATTAAACTTTTCCTGTGTAAGTAGACAACATTGACAAAACCGAACTGAGGCAGTTTTAGGATTGGAAAGAGTTACAGGTTTGACCTTTTGAGTTTTCGAGATAAGACAATCTCCAGGAATTTCCTGGCGGAGTTAGGAAGTTGAAAAGTCAAGCTCGGAGTCGGCATTCCCCTGCTGGTCCTTCACTCACCTCCCTGACACTTCTATTCACACTCACTGAGTGAAAGGGGAGATGTGATGGCTGGGATAATTACTTTACTCTGTAGGGGGCCATATGGTCTCAATGCTACCCGGTCCTCTCACATACATGGGTGCACTAGATTTCTCCATTTATGAACTAGTAGCAGCAAGATCCCCAAGCTGCATTCACTGTTGATTTCCCCTAATGGGATAGTTAAAACTAAACTGAACTATTCTGTAGTCAGGATGCCTTTAGTCGTATCCAAGTCACTTCCATGACCAGGCCCAGTCGTGTTTGAGTCAAGACCAGGTCCAAAGGGGGTTGTGACCAAGTCAAGATCGAGACCAGAGCAAATCGAGTCCAATTCAACACCAAAACAGGCAATAAACAGTGCACACGTCCTTCAATTGCAAAAAACAACGATTAAGGAGTTTCTTAAGGTTGAACAGAGATGTAGATTTATCTGCAGAAGCTTTGTAGACTCTTCAGCATCCAACTAATCAATGCATTGGATTTTGACTAATCAATACACAGAGGTTTGTGGACTTTCACATAGGTTTCTACTGGGGAAATCCCTTCATCTGTGTGTTGTGCTGCAGAGAAAACAAACCAAACATCAATAAATTTGCCCAGTTTTTATGTTTTTAGAAAAAGTTGGGTCAACATTCAATAGTGGCCGAGATCAAAACAAGTCCAATTCAAAACAGTCCCAAGACATGAAAAACTGGTCTAGAAACAGGACTCAAGACTAAGGATGGTCTTGAGTCACTTGGGATGCAAGTGATTTCAGAATCAAATGCAGTTTAATTGCCAAATACAAGAAATGTACAGGGATTTGTCTCTTTGAAACTGGTGCAGAAACACATTGATAATTTACAGATTGTCACGGTACACACTGACACACATGGTGCAAGAACCAGAGGATCTTGCATACGAAGTACAAAGGAACAATTCCAAACATAATATGAAAGTAGACTAGCTGTAGAGTGAAGAGGACCGAGTGACCAGCGACAGTGCATTTGTCCAGTGTACCATGAGGAACGTATGCTGAAGGGACCATTGTTTTATGTAATCACCGCAGGGCTGCAATAGACAATAGCTGTGCAGTAGGTGAATGATACGAGGCCGCGGGGGTGTGGTGCTGTTCACCGTTCAGCACTAGTCTTTGTTCATTGTTATGAATAATACATCAGAGGCACATTAGTTTGATTCATATTGCTCTTGGCTCTGCTGCGTGCCTGCTTTTGGCTCTGCCCTCACTTATCACATTTTACGTTTTATCTGGGTTGTACATATCTAGGTTGCTCTATAGCGTCAACAACGCATTTGATCAATTCACGGACAGAGCACATTGGACGAACTTCATCCCTAAAGAACTTCATCCCTAGGCCATTTCCGCCTGCGCTGATGGAACCAGGTCACTCGTTCACAATGGACCTCTCACACTCATCCATCTTCCCTCTCTCTCTCTCCTCTCTCCCCAGTAACCGACTAGCCCCTAGCAACCACGACCGGATACAGAGGCTGAGGCACGAGTTCCAGCAGGCCCAGAACGTTCCGGAGGACCCAGACGACCGCAGGAGGACCTACAGCTTCGAGCAGCCCTGGGTGAGTGTCTGAAACCCAGGCTCCACGACGGAGCCTGTAGCTCAAATCCACTGCCAGCCGGAGAAGATGGCTAGACTGTAAGACTGTTATTTTCAAGAAACTACCACTACCAGACAAGAGTCCGTGCTGACAAAAAAATGTGTCGGCACGCTAGACGGCTCTCTGGATTGTGGAATTGACCGTCACTAACTTCCAATGCTAGCCTGAGGAGAATGCTAACGCTCAAGTGTTAGCACGCTACCTGCGGCTAGCTGGAGTATGGAGCTAACCATCACTAACCCCACTACCACCAGCCATGAACAAGACTGATGTTAATTTATCCGTGTCCCCACCCTAGGATTACCATTAACCTCCATGGGCCTCTCAGGCTAACTATACTACCGCTAACCCCTTCACCTTCAAACGTCCAACCGTCTGCATGCAGGAGTATGCTCATCTCCTGACACGACCATCACTAACCCCACCCACCCGTCACCACCCACTCTACTCATCCATCGTCCATGTCATCTTTCTGTCTGTCCGTCATCCACGTGGACCTGCCCACCGTCTCATGGACTTGGGGTTCTCTTCATCTGTGGGGACTGGTTTGATTCTGTGTATGGGCTCGTAATGTGAGGCCCTTAGAACGTCCACTGGTTTTAACTGTGCCTTTTTAGAGTTTGAAGTTAGGGTTATGTGCGTTTTAACAGCTGTTTCTATTTCATTTTGTGCTTGGTTAGCCAAGAAGAGGGTTAATTGGTGCATTCTGAAGCAACAAGGGGTAATAATAAGCGAACAAAATTTGAATGCCTTCAAAGTTTTGGGGTGATGAAATCGGTCGACATATTTTTAGTATTATTGTAGTGTGCTCCCTGCTTCCATGCACTGCACCTCAAGTGTACTTGGTTTTACATTATTTTGAATAATGGAATATGAATATGATTACATATATGAACAGAGAGATGTAGCAAATTTTGCTAAATCTTTGAAGATTTTACTACATTTTTTTCTGATTGTAGCATCTCTGTCCAACAGTATGTGTATTTATTCCATTGTTTTACACTTAAATTTTCACCACATCTTTATGTTTAGTTTGGGACAACGCACACATTTTTGATGCTTTTCAACACAACATATTTTAATAGCAACACATATTGATACAAGCATATTGTTATTAACATATTCTGTGTTGATAAGTAGCACAAATGTGTGCTGTCCCAAACTAGACACGCAGGTGTGTTGAAAATTACATCCTTTTTAACAGAGAATATGAATTGTCCTTGTTGCTTGTTTCTCTATACAAGATCATTTAACAAACACAGCTGTGTCATCTTTGTACAATACTGTATGAACTGTTTTACCACTGGTGTCTAGACTATACTTTCCAAATGTAGCTTTGCCCAATATTTGTTGTGCAACGGGAGAATTCGGTCCTATGATTTCTAATTTTAATGAAATGATAAAGTGAGAGCTCACGAACAGAATCCTCTGTCCTCTGGCTTTCTTTCATAGCTGATGAACCCAATAAAAATGTTTGCTTTTGTTTTGTATTCGGCAGTGTTAACCAGAGTCATGCGCTTTAATGGATTTGCCGGAAAGGCACACATTCCAGGCGGCATTGTACAACAAAACGTTACAGTGTGGGAAAGAGGAGCGCAGGTCACCCCTCCCTTTGTCTCTCAACAACTGAGCGTGCTCTTAATTAAAGCGCTCGACAACACCGCGGCATTTTGTTTGTTTACATCAACTACCTTGCACTCGCTATTGTCGGCAGTTTCATTTTCCCATGACAACACAGTGTTGGGTAACCTACGCTCTAAAAGCTAAGGGTTCATTGGGGGGTTCTTCTAGGATCTAAAGGGAGCCGCTGAGCATTTTAGGGTGCCTCACAAGCAAAGAATATCCATAAAAGGTTCCCCGAAGTACCCCTATATGTTAGAGGTTTGTGGAAGTACAATCAAGGTTCATGAAACCTTTAGGAACGGGGGGGGTTCTTCAAGGAAGCCTCTGGGGTTCCCCAATGGTTTCAATCTGAAGAGCCCCCTGAAGGCTGCTCCAAGCCCTTTTACTTGTTAGAGTGTAGCTCACAATAAGGCTTGGTACAGTAATTGCGTGTTATTAGACTCGTGCCCCGGCCGTACTGGTGGGCTGTATGGAAAGCAGGAGCATGTTTCTTTGAAATTCAATTACTTCCCCCGCGCATATATTACATTTTGTTGCTTCATCTGACTGATGGTGCCGCACACGTGAAGGAGCCGCCGTCCTTGTTCTTAATTCACCTACAACTGCCCCACTTACATGCAAGGACAGCACAGCAACATCAGATAGTGCTTTCATTCATTTCCTATTTTGTAAATGATCAAACCTACAACGGTCACATGATCCAAGCAAGTGTCTTAAATAGGCCTTATTTCATTTGTTGATACCAAGTACATTTACAGAGCAAATGATCCATTCAGGAATACAATTCTCTTGCCCATACACAGCACATTCCAGGTTGAATAGTTATGATAAGACATTGACTACATAACAAAACACATGCCATTTGGTGGATACGTTTATCCAAAGTGTCATACAGTACCATAACTGCGTACCATTTCTCCCTAGTGGGAATCATAAATCCTGGCAGTGTCGGTGCCATGCTCCACTCATTGGACAGATAGCCATGGACAGCCATATGGAAGCACTAACCGTGTTTTTGTGCACCTTCCAACCAAGCTTTGATGCACAACCTAAGGCTAACCTTTTCACATCACACCTCCAATCTAGTGTAGTTCAAGCTGTCAGATGTTCACGGTCCGGCCTGCAATTTGCAACCTCCGCGAGCCATTTGTGCAATTATCCATTTTCGGCATATGCTGTTTTCTTAGCTGTCCCTATTTAGTCACATGCCTCTAGTCAATACAATATCTCATCTCTGTGACTGGAACTCTCTTATTTTTCACCGTAGTTTGGGGAGCAGGGGAGGATTGTGGGTAGTACGGTCTAATTCCATCAGGATGACTGATGCCCACTCTCCCGGCAGCACCGCGCCAGCTTTATTGCACTCATTTATACCACTGTGGGAATAGAGGAGTTCATTCACTTGATGTTGGGGGTTTAGAAAGGGCGTAATATTGCCTCTTGTATTTTACTGTAACATTTTAATACCGCCATTATCTGAATTTCTTTAGGGTATTTTTTTCCCCCTCTACACTCACTGAGTTAAGGAAGATGAGCCAACATTCCCAGGAATATTCAATACTCGTAAACCGCTAAAGGGATTTTTCTCAAGTGAAATATATTGAGACTGTAATTCACCCGCGGGCAATTTTCAATTCGGATATGGAATAAGGGGTGCGCCCACACATGTCCCCCCCCCCCCACCACCACCACCACCACCTCCTCAGTTGTCTGCTAGACTGTCGTTATGACAACCACGCATCCAGGCAATGCCAATCAATCCCAGAGATGATTGCCGGGGCTTCGTCGGGTTTAATGGGAGTGTCTCCTTAGCCCCTCTTAATCGTTTTATGGGCCTCCCACCAGCCGATGTCCGCACCGCTCCCACCAGGCTCTGAATACGTCGCACCGCCATAAAAGTAATTAGATTGGCTTTGTGTTACGACTTATCCGCACACAATTATTACACCCACACCGCTAATGAACATCGGAGGAACAAAAGGCGGGGTGGTACAAGTGTTGGATGGATCTGGAGGGTGGAGTGGGGGGGCTGAGAGAAGCAGCAAGGATAAGTGAATGAGGATTAGTTTGTGTGTGTGTGTGTGTGAGAGAATGACAGAGCGTTCATGTGCGGGTTTGTGTGAGTGATTGGGAGTGTGTGTGCCTTCCAGATCTGCATGTGTGTATGCAAGAATATGCATCTGTACTTGTGTGTGTGTGTGTGAGTGAGTGAGTGTAGGAGCATTCCAGGTCTGTGCATATGTGCACATCATATGGATATTATCTTATTCAACCTTTATTTAACCAGGCAAGTCAATTAAGAACAAATTTGTCTTTACAAAGACGGCCTGGCAAGCAAAATGTTGATGGGGAAATTAGGGGGAAGGGAGAAAAAAATAATAAAATAAAGCATTATTATCATAGAAAAAATACAATAATAGGACAAAATAAAAAAAATAACATAATAATGTCTCTGTGTCTACATTTATGTGTGTGTTTATGTGAGAGAAATTGTGTTTACCACTATAAGAGCATGTGTGTGTGTGTATGTCTACACACACACACACCTACTCCAGCCTGATTACCTGTATGGGAGGTCTTTATCCAGGGCAGCGGGCGGGTGGAGGGGGGGGAGGGGGTGTCACAATGTCAACGGGACGAGTGTTGTCTCCTTCATTAACACCCACTAACATCCATCACCTCTCATCACCGTAACCCCGCTCCGAGTCTCCAGCATGGTCACCCCCCCACCCCCACCCCCCACCCCCCCTCTCCATCTCTCTGTCTGTGTCTCACCCTTCATTTTGACCTGTGAGGAGACGAGCACAGGGTCTGTCTGCCTGCCTAACTCCTGGTAAGTGTCTGTGGTTTGTGTGTGTGTGTGTGTGTGTGGGAAGAGGGTGGGTTGTGTTTTTTATGGGGTATCTTGTGTCATGGAGTGCTGCTAGAGTAACAAGGCTACTGTGTGGAAATCCTGCGACTCCAATTCTGGTGATTTCAGTGTTTGCGCTTGGATTCAGGAGTTTCGTATTAATTTGTGTATATGAAGTAATCTTTATTTACCTTTTTTTTAACCATTTTAGCTTATCCAGAGCGACTTACCTGACAGACCTGTGACCTTTCTGTAACAGGACACTCATTCTAACCTCAAGGCCACCCTGCTTTTATAACCCCAGGGCCCATGAAACCCACTCAAAACCCAGATTTTTTGATATAGGTAGCCATCAATCAGGAAATCAATCATTTTTTACTTCATGGAGGTATGAGATTTTTGACGATCCAAGCAGAGATGAGCTTTTATTCTCACATAATTCAGCTTTTTTCCCTCAGATGACTTGGAACTGAGCTTGATTTAAACCCGTCATTTAGAGTTGGAGAAGCATACATTTTTCACTTTACACAATGGGTTTCCAAAGGGTTTCATGAGGTCCAGGGGTCCTATACTGTAGATGACTGTGAAATCCTTCAGTTCAAGCAAAAACATGAAATTCACCAGAAATGTAGTCAGGTTTTCACCTTGCAACAGTAACATACTGGTCTCAGTGAGCCATTTGCAGGATAGTGGATGAACCATAAATGAGGAATTGGTTTTTATTCATTGTTTAATGTTTATTTTCAACTTTGAGTATGTTTTGGCACTCCATATAAAGGGTACTTCAGGTTTACTTGGTGTAATGTAGTTACACAGTACTCACAGTTTACCTGATCATAATTAAATAGAAAATTCTGTACAGTCCAGTATATTTCTACTAATGCATTTTTTTTTATTGTTTGACCTTATTTGGAGCTTAGTCATATTATTTTAACTGCACCACATATATAGTGAAGGAAAACATTAGGGCCTATTGTTCCTTCCATAAAATAGACTGAGCGGGGGATCAGAGCTATAATCCTCCATTGATTTCACACATAAGAGTGTTAGCCATTGTGAAACTCCCCCTTCCTGCATCTATCCTGCATTTGCACTGCAGGCACTTCTTTTATGAATGTTATGTCTCTGAATGTTACACAGCAAAATCATCAGTGTTAAAAATCAGCACTATATGCCAGTGTTTTATAAAAGTCCAAACCCATCAGAGGTAATTTAACACTTTAGATAGTTTTGGGCAGCCGCCCCAGAGCCATATCAGCTCTCTGAGTGGACAAACAACTCTCCAATCAACAGTTGTCACTGAAAAATCAATACTTAATAACACTGGAAAATTTGCTGTGTAGCGTCCCTGGGCCCAGCAGTCACCGGACCATTTCTTGCCGCTTCCGACTGCTTGGGTCCTCCGAACACTTCCTCTTGGGGATGGAGCAAAAACGCAGCAGTAGTTCAGCAAGATTCAGTAAAAAGTGGGACTTTTACAATGGCTACTGTCTGTAGAGCCTCTTCAGACACAAAGGAGAGATGTAGATGCAGGATAATGAATGCATTTTTAAGACATTGAGACATTTATAGTTGTATTATACACAAGAGGTTGCCAGTCAATATCAAGGAGGTAGTCCTACTCAGAGGAAATGTAAACTGAATGTACAAATATGCTGCAGTACTTATGTGATATATAGTATTACTATATTGATCCCACAGCAGGAGATTTCTTCATCACTTGTGATGATTTCGCAATAAAGGAATTTCCCACTGTGTGATCAATAAAGTAATATTGCATCCTACAAACACACTACATCATATTTGTACACTCAATGCACATTTCCACTGATTTTATCTGACAGCGCTTCAAGCGTATGGATCGCTGTCAAATAATTATATATAGTTAGTACACACTTTATATGTTTTGATGGGCAGACAGACTGATCGATTGATTCATTCATTCATTGGCTCATTAATTTGCTTATGGGAGTGGTGATGACGACAGGAGCAGCAGTTAACTGAGTTGCCAACCTGCTGTTTTCAGCCGAACGCCGGCAGCAGCAGTCCGGGCGGATACAACCAGCCAGGCCGCCACTCGGTGTCGGTGGAGGTTCAGATGCAAAGACAGAGGCAGGAGGAGAGGGACTCCTTCGCCCAGGCACAGCGGCAGTACAGCTCCCTGCCACGGTAAGACCGATGGAGAGAGAGAGTGTGTGTGTGTGTGTCTGTGTCTGTGGGTTTATAGGGTATTGGCAGATCCTTAAAGTCTGAAAAATGTCTAAATCTAGAGCCTTAACTTGAGAAACGCCACTGGATTTTGGGGCTCTAACAGAGGGCCAACAAGCTGTCGACTGAATCGAGTAAATCTAATTGTTACAACAGTTTCCCTTGCATAATTTTTAAAATCTAACAGCAGCTGGTTTGCACAGAAAATGAGTCTAGGTAAAGTCATCTGAGACAGAGACATTTTGAAAGCTGAAATATTTCAATTCTAAAATTCAAAACAGCCGTCAGTTTTACTCGGCTTGGCCTTTTCTCATGTTCAGAAGTACTAAGTGTCTTAAATACAGTTATTAGAGGTATTAGAGGTGCTGTTTTTCCACCATGCGATGACGGGCTTCTCTGCACTGCATGTCAACTCGAAAGATTTATCCATAACAGGGTTAGTAGTGCACTATGCATCCTATCTGCTCTACTGAACACAATTGGACTTCACATCCATTAACAGTTCATTTCCTGTTGTCCTTTTTCTTATACTGTCTATTTAAAGTTACAACTTTAATCTTTTTGTTCACTCAGAAATAGGCCAGCTTTGTTGCTTTAGTTAGCTTTAGCTTTAGCTTTTGTTTTTTAAATTTGTCTTAAATTCAGTCCCTGGTAGCATTAAAAAGGTCTTCACCTGCAGATACTGTACAGTGGCTCTAAAAAAACAATCAGCCTCTTGACCTTTTTCACATTTTCTTGTGCAACAAATTAGAATATTCATTATTTGGAAATTTTGGTGTTAAATCTATGCAAAGTACTCTTTTCAATTACAATGGTTGACAAGATTTTTTCTCCTTTTTTCAAAGTTTATGTATGAGCCTGGCTGTCTAACACTAAATGTGCGCAAAAAGGTTGTGGGTGTTTGGGTATTTGTGTTTCTTTCTGGGGGAGTGTGTGTGTGTGTGTGTGTGTGTGTGTGTGTGTGTGTGTGTGTGTAGGGGTGGGCGGGGAGTGATTGTGCTTGATGCATTCGCCAGTCCATGTGAGATGGTGTTTGTGTTTGTGTGTTAGTGAGAGGGTTGGGTATGGGGACTATGGGGCATACTTTTGATGTATGTGCCTGTCTGTCCAACACGAAATGTGTGCTAAGAGATTGTGTGTATGTGGGTGTTTGTGTTTATAGGTGTGTGTGTGTGTGTGTGTGTGTGTGTGTGTGTGTGTGTGTTGCATGTATGTGTACATGTGTTGGATCTGTTGGCTTGTTCCTGTTGTCTGCCTGATATGTGTGCAGGACGTTGTGAGTGTGTTTACATGAATGTGTGTTTTATATCTATATGTTAGTCTGTCTAATTGTGTGTGTGTTTCTGTGTGTGTGTGTGTGTGTGTGTACGTGTATGTCTAATTATGTCAGAGTCATTGTAAAAGCCTTGCCATACTAATGATGTCAGATAATATACATAATATCTAAGTCAGCAGAGGGGTCATGGCTGGTCAGACCACAAAACTACACATACACACACATACACACACACACACACACACACACACACACACACACACACACACACACACACACACACACACCAATGAAACCACAAAATGGACAGATCACGTTACCCTCTCACACAGATCTGACATGATCACTTTCCTCTCCCTTAATGCAATTCCCTTTGATCTGCATGATATGACTGTCTGTTGTTCCAGGAAGTGTAAGAGTGTGTGTGTGTGTGTGTGTGTGTGTGTGTGTGTGTGTGTGTGTGTGTGTCAGAAAAGGGATCATTTTAAGGCATAGGTTAGTTTCAGCCTAAGTGTTACAAATTTTGTCAGCTCAAGGTAAAGCAAGTAGTTGTTGGGCATACAAAATGAATGGAAGGAGGTGAATTAAGAGAGATAGACGCAGCTTTGGTCTATCTATCAGCTTCAAGCAGGACGATGTGCCAGGTGCCTGTTAAAGATGTTTTTTGAAAGCTGCAGGATTAATATGCAAGCATGATAGAATAAAAATATGTAATGCCAAAGTATAATTTCAAGAAATCTACATATATGAACTCACCTGTAGAAAAAAGAAGCCTAGAAAGATGTCACTACTAATGGCTTTCTGCCGTGTCAGGTGGTTTCATCAAACCCTCTTGCATGTCGTCACCCCGCTTTTGCTGCTTCAGTTCTCAAGCCAAGCGATCAAACTTATTTGACTAAAGCAAGGAGGAATTTCGTAAAGCTCAGTAATGAGGTGCTTACTGTCATGTCTTGTATGGTGTGTATGTGCGTGCATCTACAAAACCGTTTGATTTTTTGGCGAGTGTGTCCCCCACTTCAAAGAGAACACACACTCTTGTCAGTGAAACAGACTAGACTCTTTCCATCAAATAGACTGACCAGGTGAATCCGGGTGAAAGCTGTGATCCCTTACTGATTTCTCCGGTTAAAAACCTGTCAGTCATGAGAGAGACAGGTAATGAATTAAAGAAGACAGGTTAAAGAAGGATTTTTTTTTTTTTTTCTAGCCTTGACTCAATTGAGACATGACCTGTCCAGAAGGCGATGTAACTCAATATTAGAACGGTGGTCCATCTGTAAAGCCCAAGCATATCCGCAAAAAACACGCATATCCGTCCCAGTATGCATAGTCGCCATCCACTTACCATATGTCTGCAACATGAAATATGTTTCTTATCTTCTAATACTTCACCACTATACTCTAATCCACTGTTATCGACACAGATCCTTTCCCTGATAAATATTGCAGCCGGCTTTGCTGAAAGATTAATGAACTACCGTCTCGCTCCAGCGGTCAGAAGCAACATCCTGTGGCCGCGTCCCTCCAGTTTTGCACTAATTCCATTAAGAAACCGTTCTGTTTGGATAAACCCGGCTGTATTATCTTAAGAGCACTATTGTTTGGCTTGGAGCGTACCGTCGTGCGAAGTCGGAGGCTGAGACGGAGTAATATGGTGTATCGGCGAGTGCAATCTCAATGGGATTCATATGGGGGGGGCCCCGTGTTGTTTTGTGGCGGGCGAATTCTCCCTGACTCCATGGCTTTGGATTGTGAATAGAGATGTGATTAATGGCAGGAGGGTTCCCTAAAAAACAGCTTTCATTTCAGATAAAGGTCACTTTCCTTCTGGGTGAGGCCCTTTGCTAAACAAGGGGCTCTGAGTGAAAATAAACCGCTGCCATTTGAAACAATGACGGCGGATGAAGGGCCCTCATATTCATCACTGACGAGCGCCATTGATCTCCGAGCCAAAGTAATGCCATTATGGGAGACCAAAGGCTGGCTGCAACAGCTGCAGTAGCATTTGGTCTTGGTAGTGTGTGTTTGCATGCATGCATATGTGTGTGTGTGTGTGTGTGTGTGTGTCTCCCTCTCCCTCTCCTCCTCTATCTGCCCCCCACCACCACCACCTCTCACTGTGTCTCCCCTTTTCTCTCAATCTCTTTCTGTCACCTTTGCCTGTTTTGTTTTTTTGTTTTGTTTTTTTACATCTACCACGCTTCATCCATTCACGTGCACTGAATGCACAGCAGTAGGCATCTTTATGTATTTACCCCACATGTACTGTACATGCACAGCCTTGGCACAGCATCAGACGGAGTAGCGATCTGGTTTACATTTCTCGACAGGGAGGCAGGCCAGCTTCGGCCTCTTTGTCAACATATGAAATGAAATCAGATGCCGAGGACGCCCGTCTCTGAAAATTGGAATCACTCAACCGTGTATAAGAATAAACCTGGGCTATATTCTCCTATCTCACCGATCGAGGAGCGTATCCATTCCCAATTGCATTCAATCTCTGTTGAATAAAAACAAAGGTCTTTTCTATTCTCATTAAAGTTTTTTTTTTTTTTTTTTTCCTCCACCCCGCTCAAATCCAAACACAGGAATAATACGGCTTCTTCACAGCTGGCTGATAAACCTGCTAATTATGCATGGCTCGGAGTCAGAAGCCCGTTGTTTTTTGTGTGTCTTTCTTTTTTCTTCTTCTCTTTCTCCTCTCCCATTTTGTCTTGCCCCCGAGATAAACGGGTGGAGCCGTAGGGCTCGGGACACTCATGCATATCGTATGGGCTCAGAGAGACACACACACACACAAAGGCAGGGCTGCCACAAAGAGGCTAGCCAAGCAGAAATGAGAGGTGATGTCACACATCTGGAGTTGTCTTCCCGTCTTTCTGTTAAAGGGGAGGGCAGCCCCCAGAAGAATGACAGCCAACCGTGCCTTTTAGACACTCGTGTCAGGTGTCAAATATCTAGCCTGGGTGAATCCGCCGAGGACAAGATGGTCGCCTCATTTTTCCATCTGCAAAAGGCTCGCTATTACTGTCTGTCAGATCCAATGGGTGTTTCTGTCCGTCTCCAAATGGGGCTAATGGGCTGGAAGGGGACTTTGACATGGTTAGGTATCTCTGTATGTTGTTACCGTGGGCTGGTACTTGCCCAGAGGCAATGTGTGAGGCTGTAATGGTGCCTCATTTCCATTGAATGTGATGTCTTTCACTGCCATACGACTGACAGCACAATATTTTTTAGCCACACAGCCGAACACTGCTTCATCACCAGAAAAACGATGCATTTTGAACCAAAATTTGTGTTGTTTTTGACCAGGTTAGGATAAGAGTCTTAAGAGGGTTGAATCCATGTGAGAAATGAAGGATTTAACAAGTGTGTCTTTGTGTGTGAGACAGAGAGAAAGAGTGGGAGAGCATTTGTTTACACACATGTATATGAATGCTTGCAGGACTTGACTAGGGATGCATGGGTACATCTGCCATGTCCTGTTCCTCTCTTAGGTTCATGTCTCAGGAATCACATGAAACTAAAAATCAAACAAACATCTATCCACACCTCACATGTTCCTTTCCTGCTTCTTCTCTCTGCATCAGGCAACCCAGGAAGAACCCCAGCTCCATCTCCCAGGACTCGTGGGATAAGGCGTACCCGCCCGGCGAAGGCTTCCAGACGGCCAAGGACAACCCCAGGTACTCCAGCTACCAAGGCTCCAGGAACGGCTACCCGGGCGGCGGGGGCGTCAACGCCAGGGTCCTGCTGGAGGCCCAGGAGCTCCTGAGGCAGGAGCAGAGGCGCCGAGAGCAGGAAGCCAAAGGGAAGATGGTGCAGGAGAGCACCGGTAACAGCGGCTACGAGGGGTACACGACGCCGCACCTGAAGGACCCGGCGTCCCCCAAGGGTCCGTACCGCCAAGACGTGCCGCCTTCGCCCTCGCAGTTGGCGAGGCTCAATAGGTTGGGGTCGGAGAAAGGGAGGCTGTTCTATTCTTGAGGAGCGTGAACGGACAGACGGATGAAGAGTTGAAGGCTAGAGAACAGAGGAACTTCGGGGCTGAGTTTGGGTCCGGAGCCAAGACTCACTAAGTATCTTGGGGATCACCTTGAGGAAGGGGGCAAAAGCGAACACTACAAATGTGGACAAAGGACGAACCTAGAGGTCTTATAGCTTAGCGATGATCTTAGAGGTAAACAGTTGTGAAGTGTACTCAGTATGTGGGTGTTTGTGTTCAGTCCCTAGCTGTGCCGATGACCTATACCGGTAGTCAGTCAGTCACCCTCCTACAGACATGAGACGCTCAGTGCCTTCTCTGCATTCGCGGACACGATGCGTGTTCACAGGCGTCACAGGACTCTGATTCATCGAGATCTGGCACCCTCGTGTTCTGACAATCAAACGGGCAGACGGGCGAGTGAGTGGGTGTTCATTTGAGCCCATGGGGAGGCGCAAGTTCGTGTGTGTGGGGTGTGTGTGTGTGTGAGTGTGTGGGCATGTGACAAGGTACATGTGTATGAGTACATATCATCGCATACTGTCTCACTGCCACATTGACCTATCGAGTGAGTGTGTGTGTGTGTGTGTGTCGTGGCTTTACACCGTGTCCCGTAGGCGACTCTCCCCACACACCCACCCACCCATAAATCACCCTTTCTTCACTTCACTAAGGTTAGTATTCTAACCAACAAACCCCAACCGCCGCCGCCAGCCTTTCTCGGTATTCTGTTTGTCTACTTTCAATGTTTTTCCTCCGCGACCGAGCTCTCTCACTTGAGTGTTCCCCGGGGAGCAGAGAAAACAAGGCAAAGTGTATGAAAAAAAAGCAGGGCACAGTGTGTGTGTGTGTGTTATTAATAAAAAGCCCCCCTCATAAATGATTCATGCCGCGTGTCATCTCCACGGAGGAGACCCAGGCAGAGAGGGGAGACAGCTCTGATCCGCTGCCTGGCCCCCCTGCACCGCTCTGGGCTTGACTCGCTGGCCCGCCTGCCTGTCTGTCTGGAGCTCTGGCTTCCATCCTCCTCCTCCTCCTCCTCCTCCTCTCCTCGCCTCTCTTCTCCTCTCTGTTCATTACCATCCTTTCTTTCCCCTCTCAGCCGCCCTCCCCAACCCCACCACCTTTATCCTCCTCTCCCCTTCGCTCCTATCATCACCCCTCCCCTCCTTGCTCATCTTCCACCTTCTTCTCCTCTCATCTCACCCCCCCCCCCTCCCCTCTATATTCCCCTCCTCCTCCTCCTCCTCCCTCCCGCTCCTCTCTCCCCAGTCAGGCTCTGCACTGAATTTTTCATCACAAGCCACCTGCTGCCTGCCAGAGCCAAAGAACACAGCCACCAGAGGCACCAATAGAGGGCCCCGGCTTCTGACATAAAGAGAAAAAATTTAAAGAAAAAGAGAGAATAAAGATGGAGACAGAGACAATGAGCCCCCCCCAGTGTGAGATTAGCACCAGCTTTTCTCCCATTTGTAACAAAAGAAGAAATTGTCCTCAGGCGTTAATTGCTTTCAATTGCCGTAATTGCGTTTGCTGTACTTTACCATTTTAAGTATTTAGCTGACACTCTTATCCCGAGTGAGCAGGTAGAGGGGGGGGGGGGGGGGGATCAGTTTCGCAAGGCTGTTTATGGACGAATTGGCTGCTGTGGAAGATCAAACCTGTGAACATTTGGTTACGGGACAGCCTCTCTCTCGCCACACTAAGCCCAGTGGCTTTCATTCATGTGCGATCGTGACCCCAAGAGAGTGCAGGTTTTCGCTCCAACCAAACACTACAGCATCTGATTTCACTGATTAGCACACTTTCAACCAGAGAGGAGGAACTAATCAGTGAAACCAGCTGCTGTAGTGTTCGGTTGGAATGAAATCCTGCACACTCTTGGGCCATGATGGCACACGATTGAAACCCGCTGCCCTAGCCAACCAGCCACCCACCATAATTGCGCCAACCTATCCTCCTAGAGTGAACCTATCCTTTGACAACGCTAATGTTTGTGACCGTAGCTGCCTGCGAGCGAACAAATGAGAGCGAGCTGTGGCTGAAAACACAAAAGGGAAATGTAAAAAAAAAAAAAAAAAAAAAAAAAAACTGGTGGTGCGTAATTACCCCTCCGCTCCAACGTGTTCTCCATATTGCAGAGGAGAACCGCATGACATACATTGTCTCCCGTTGGTTAATGAAGGCCCTCGCTGGGAAAGATTCAGGCTTAGTAGGAGTAATGAATGATAAACACAGCAAGCAGATGAAGAGGGAGGAAAAAAAAGGACTTTGCAATGGCCTTATTCCACTGTACACATCTGTGTTTTAACCTGTGGAAAGGTATTGTAAGTACACTAAAATACCGTGCTCACTGCTAATGAACATTTCCCTAATGCGTAATGTATTTATAAAGGTATAACAACACAATGGAAATACAAACCTTACAATTTTTTTATGTTTTTACATCTACAGTGGAATAAGGCCATTGTAAACTGTTACCAAAAAAGACACAAATTATGCAGGTGAGAGTAAACACATCTCACCTCCAAATTGTTTTAAGAAAGAAAGTGTTTGGTTGTAGCGGCCAGCACCGCCTGCTGTGAATATTAGTGCGTTTCTATACGCAGACTAGCGTATTTAGAAGGATGTATTTGACCCCTTTGCTCTACACAGTACCCTACTGTTGATATTGGGACATTACAGTGCAACTGTCCACTATCACGGTCCGATATCAAAAAGTGCCTGAGATAACAATATCAACATATTTTACACAAGGAGGGACACGATATGATTTGTTTGTCAGTGACACGATGCCACGCAATCTGCCGTGTGTTTTTAACATTTTTAACGTTAACATTAAAACGTGTCATTCTTTTGGGGTACTTTTTCCTGAATATCTTTTATTTTTTTTGTTTTTTGTTTTGTTTTTTAAAATTTACCACAAGAGCCAACACTCAACAACGGTTATCAGTGTATTTGTATCCTGTTTGACATTGCCTTCGACAATGCTGTACCATGATGTGTTTTAAAGTATAAAAAAAGAAAGCTATTGTAAGCACATGTGCAATTGTTTTTTTTTTTTGTTTTTTTTTGTTTTTGTTTTTTTTGTTTTCCAGAAAACTTTTACATGATATATTAAGAAATGTATACAGCCACTTTTCCTGTACATATCAAATTTAGAATAAAACGGAAGGCTGTTCCATCCTGTTTACAACCTCGCCTGCCTCTGCCTTGGCCTACCTTTTCTTTCCTCAGCCGCGGCTTTGAACCGGGATCAAACGAAATCTCGCTTCTCGAATTAAGCGGCGGTGACTCACTCCGCTGTCAAAGCTGTCAAATCTGGTTGTTGACGTCTTCTTCACACACAGAGAGAGAGAGAGAGAGAGAGAGATGGATGGATAGATACATGAGAGAGAAGATAAGATGAAACGATTGATCCCTATAGGGAAATGTGGTCGTTGAAGCAGCAAAAATGCGCGTCCACGAATGTGTGTGTGTGTATTTGTTAAGTGAAACCAACATTTGGCTACTGTGCACACACCATTGTCTCCCTCTGTGTAGCGTGTGTGTAACCAATCTGTTGAATACACTGAGGTAATCCCCTTAAATACCATTGTGTTTCCTGTTATTAAGTCCAACCCCATTCCCATTGTGGCTCACTGGGGACCTGTTGAGCGGCTCCCCGCTACCGTTTGCGTTCTGCAGGTCAAAGGTGACGTCCTAACCAAATACCATTAAACCGTGCTTAAGCCAGCTATTGGTGGAGAGCGAGGATGGGGGTGGGGTGGAAGGTGGGGGGGGGGGGGGGGGGGTTCAACCACAGAAAGATTTAAAAAAACGGAGGAAAAAGAGGTGGAAGCAGAGAAATCCCTCTCCAGCTCATCCTGCGCTTTTATCTCTCACGGCAGTCTGTTCTTTTTATTGACTTGGCGGTGGCGGTGGCGGTGGCGGTGTGAGGCGGGAGGTGTTACACTCAGAGGATCGTGTCACCGTGCCGTGGTGAGATTCGGACCAGAGGAGGGAGTTTTTGTTTTTTTGTTTTGTTTTACTTTTTTTTTTACTCTTTGATTTCTGAGTCACAGACAGTCGATAGCCTTCGGAGCGCTTCCTTTGCCTTTAAGCTGCACTGAGGAAATACACACACACTCTCTCTCTCACACACACACACACTCACACAGGTTTGCATTACTATACTTGTGAGGACTTTCCATTGACTACATTCATTCCCTAACCATAATCCTCTCAACTACATGCCTAACCTTAAACTTTACGGTAACACTTTACAATAAGGGTACATTAACAGTTAACTAATGTGTCTGGTAATCATTTACTAGTGGTGTTCATGTTAACTAAGGTATTCATTTATACATTATTTAATAGTTTATAAAGATGACTATTAAATAATGTATAAATTAATACCTTAGATAACATGAAAACCATTAGTAAATGATTACTAGGCACATTAGTTAACTGTTAGGGTTAATTAATGCTTATTAAGCATTAACTAACCCTTAATTTAGTGACCCTTATTGTAAAGTGTTGCAAACATTACCCCAACCTAAACCTAATCCTAATTCTATCCTTAATCCTAAACCCAAGATTTAACCCTAAATAAACCTTTTGAAAAGTGAGGACCAAAATGTCCTCACTTTTGAAAAATAAAATTTTAATATAGAAATACAAGAACACAGACTGCTATTTCAGCTGTTTCAATCCTATCTGCGTTGGAATTCAAAAACAGATGAGTTATGGAATGTGTGCAGCATTCCTCGGCTTTACTGCAGTTCATGTGAGACCGGTCACAGCGTATGACTGCATGGAACAAACATGTGGATCCAGGCTTGATCTCTCCTGGGAGTAATATCTTTATCTCTGCGCCGCATGCTGTTGCGTCTGTCACGCTCTTTTCTGCATCAGGAGAAGACTTGACTTGGGACACACGTTACAGCTGTCGACGAAAAGCTGCGTGCCGGGCCGGTTTGAAGCGCTGGGGGTATTGATTGAAAGACAGATTCGTTTGAGGAGGATAAAGTGAGGCGGTGTTGATAGAGCATCAGCCATGTGGACAAGCAAACCTTCAAAAAAAAAAAAAGATTGTATTTCTTATCATGTTGTTTTGCATTAAGTTAAGGTGTTCCTCCACGTGTAGATTTAATTTACAAAAAGCTGCCCAGGACAACCACAGTCAATTTCCTTGCTCATGGGAACACTGTATATCAATTTAGGGGGGGGGGAAATCCTTAAATTCATTATTCAATATCTCTTAAATACAGAGGGTCTAATCTGTAACACTGATCCAATCTGTTACCAGTAAAAACCGTATAACAGGTGTGCCTCCTCGCATAGCTGGTTCGGGGCTCTGCCAAAAACTACACACTGGCTTCCAAAAAGACCCATGAAAAAACATGGGAATGGCAGCATTCCAAAACACTTATTGAAAAAAAAATAGGACAAGACTTAACCTAAATTATACCATATTACTATTAATGGCAAACATCACGCTAATGCATTTCGACATATAAGCCTTCATTACAGCATCAGACAGGTGACACTTAGCCAAGTTGTTATAATAGCTAATCATAGTAATAATATCTTGCTACACATGAGTGTGGGCGATGCTGTGCAATTAAAAACAATATGCATCCTGAACACAACCAAATACCAGCAGCAACACCAGTAAAACGTATGCATATGAGTGACTCTAACCCCAATCTGTTGCCATTTGGTCAAGCATGGACTTAAAGGGGAATGCCACCCATTTTTAAAATTCATATACGTTCTTCCTGCACCCCAGGACAGTTCAGTCAGTAGTTGTGAACAAGCACCAGCTAAAAAATTAGAGAACTAACACTTTAATTTGTAAATAATGTAAAATCTGGCTCTGCTCCCTAGTGAACGAGGCGCTGACTTTGTTGATTCAGAAGAGTTTTTAAATTCGGGTTCATACCTGTTAACAATAAATAGATAATAAATAACAGTGCTAGAATATGAACTTCATTTTAGTGTGACTCCACAAAGACAAAGCCCCATTCATTGTCTATGGAGCAGCCTTTGCTTTCTCGTTTAAGTGACCTACTATCTTTGAAAATGGCCGTAATTTGGTTTAATATTGTGCGATAAGTCATTTTTTTAAGAGTAGGTGTCGTTACTTCGGACTCGTATATCCATGGCTTTTTATTGTTTAGCCTCAAGTAGACATCACTAAATCAGAATTGCTTTATTTGCCAAGAACAATAAACGTACAGGAATTTGTCTTGGAGGCACTGGTACAGAGACATATTAACAACTTGCATAGTAACGCAGCACATAGTGACAGACAGTGCAGGGACATCAGGAGCCGGCGACAGTCTGCTCTGGAGGCCAGTAAACCTCGCCGTGTCCCCGCCCTTCTCCGTCGTTACTCATTCTCCGTTTTTTAATGCGCTCCACATCGCCCCCGGAGCAATGTCACGGATCATTTCAACCACGGCCCTTTTTTGTCAACAAGAGAGACACAACAAGAGGGTGCTAAACCGCTTATTTTACAGCCGCCGCCGCCGCCGCCGCCATCCGTCCGCGCACCGCAGCACCGCTAACGAAGCCTGTTATTTTGTTTAATGTCACGCTCACCTCGCTCACAGGGGGGGGGAGGCGGTTTAGCCCGTCGAGCGCATTGGGAGGTCGGATAAGCGCCTACTCAGAGGTGACACCTGTTTCTGCTCACTTAGTGTTTTTTTGGGGGGTTTTTTTCCCCTTCTGTACATGTTGGGATGGAGAGCTCACAGATGACACTATCCCTCTGGAATTTGGGAGAGGAAGCTGGAGAAGTTGCAAGAGGAGGGAAGAGTCCAGGGCCGTAAATCAAGATGGGAGACAAAAGGAAAGCAACTTGAGGAAGTTCCCCAGATCTGACCCGCTTTCCACTTGCCGGACATCTGGAAAGAGCTTTTTTTTTTTTTTTTTTTAAACTTTTACTATATTATCAGGATGTTGTTGCATCCTGACCACCAGCCACATCAATCAGACCTCTGGTTCATTTCTATCTTTCTTTAATGTTTACAGGTGCAAAGTCGAACATTTGTCTATAGAGTGAGTGTGTGTGTGTGTGTTTGAAGCTTTACGCCTGCTGCAACTACTGTAGGAAGAAAAGGAGATATTTCTTGTGATGTCTTTAAATTTTAGGTATGTATGTGTATTATATGCATTTCTTATGAGATCCAGCTGTCCTTGTACCATGTGTTGGTATGAAACTACTGTGCAACTATGTTAGTTGGTTTGTGAGTCAGTATGTCTCTGTCTCCAAGACAAATTCCTGAACATTTATTGTCCCTGGAAACCAATGTGATTCTGATTTAACTCACTTAGATTCTTCTTAGGTTCTTCTTCTTCTTCTTTTTAGTTTCCCACCATTATAATATTCCACGAAGGGTTTGTCAGACGATTATTTGCTGGTTTTTTTTCAGTGTTTTTCTCTTCCTCAGACATGAAGCTTTATGTCTGCCACATCTTCAATGAAGGAAAGCTGAGCATTTCCCTGATTTCAAAGCTGTATTCATTCCATTACAGTATCTTAGCTCCCCCTTATTTATGTGGACTTTTTATTTCCCACTGAATTCTCAGACTGGACCTTCGCTTTTTATCAAAGTCCAAACACGGACTTCGGTCCAGCGCCCGGCACAGAAGAGGAGAAAAACGACTGCCAGGAGCCCTAAATCCTACATGCATTGACTCCGACAGGATTCTCTCCAACTTCCCTCTGTCAAATGCTCCATGAAATGGCTCTAACACGCCTTGCTCCCCTCTGCTTAGCCCCACTTAGCCATGAAACCCCCTTCCTGGATTTCATGCCTCCATAGCCGGACACTGGAGCTCTCTGATGCTGGCAGCTTCCCAAGTCCGCAGTCGAGAGGGATGAGCAGCTTGTCTCTGCGGCGTCCAGGAGGAACCGTGTGAAGATCTGAGAGAGAGGAGCGGGACGAGGGTGAGTCAAATAGATAAAGTTGTGCCTGCAATTATGGAGGAAGGCCACTGCCCTCAGACTAATTATTCAAAGGAGCGGGATTGCACTTGACTAACACAGCCACCGGAGAATAATGCTGTGGCTGAAAATACAAACCGTCACAGTAGCACACACAAGGGCAAATCTCTTTGTCTGCTCAGAAAGGCAGGAGGCTTTTAAAGTGGAGACCCTGGAGTTCCTCTTTTTTATATCTTATTTTGTTGACAGTGTGGCCAGTGCTGATGTCTTTTTCCTTGGATTTTCTGTTGAAGTTTGAGTGTCTGTAGGTACCGCACTTTGTCACAGCTCATGCTGCCCAGTTCTTGTATTTATTCTACACAAACCGCTGTTGCTGCTGCTGGAAACGTTAAACGCATCACTCCCTGTGCACTGGAGGATTTTTCCCAGGAAAGACCTACCAGACCTACCAGTGTTTAGAACAGCAACTATAGAAGCTTTCATGAACTGGCTATACTATTCCGCTTTAATTCATATGAATGATTATTACTTTAATTAAATTTCATGTCGGGAAATTGAACTTAACATTTAGGTATGTTCTCTAAAAGTTATAGCTTCCCAGTGTGACATCTATACCTCAGTGATGCTTAAACCCATCTCACCGTTTTAGATCTTGTTGGCTTCAGCTTGTGGAACCTATGACAACTACATCTACTACAAGAACGTCTATTACAACTTTGCAATTACAGCACATAAATGATGATTGCATGGATTTAACTCAATTACTAAGTACAATAAATGTACTGAAATTTGTCTTGGTAGCATTGGAGACAAATGCCGCTTTTCCACTGCATGGCACCGGCTCAACTCACCTCGACTCTACTCGACTCTACTCGCTTTTGGTAGTACCACTTGGTTTTCCACTGCAGATAGTAATGTGCCCACAACTGGTCGTCATAGCGACGCCGTGACACCGCATGAAACTGCCGTGACGTCATCTTCAACGCGACACACACAGCTACAATGGAGGATATGGAAGGGATGGTGTTCTTGATTCTCGGTATGTGGCTGTAGGCACAGCAAGGAGACAGATTTTATTTCAGAAGAGGCTGAAGGCAGCAAGACAACAGACTGCTCTCTGGCTGCTCAAAGGTGATACAAGAGGGTAAGCTAACCTGGTAGCTAACGTTAGCATATATGTCCCGTGTCGCACAATGATGACGATTCTCTCTGACCAATCAGTAGTCTGCAGTGTTTTCACGTCACCTTTTGGTATCGCCTCAGCTCGCTTGGAACCTCGATGGAGATGCTACCAAAAAAAGTACCAGGTACCAGGTAATATGGCACCTGGTACCTGGTACTTGCCCAATGGAAAACCAAAAAAGGCGAGTCGAGTCGAGTCGAGCCGGTACCATGCGGTGGAAAAGCGGCTATACGACACCTTAAAGTTTCAGAGTACCTAGTGACAGAAGACACATACATACATATTGCTCTATAGATTCAACATTACTTTAATAATGATGCAATTTTTTACTCAGCCCTGTGGGAAAGTTCTCTTTTGGCTTTCCTCCCTCTCAGGAGGTCAGAGGTCAGGCTCAGCTACAGAGCAGCAGCTGGCAGGGATTCAGTGACTTGCTCAAGGACACTTCAGCAGGGCGGACGCTTGCCGAAATGGGGGGGGCTTGAACCCGGCTCCTACGGTTGAAGGATGGCCCCTCTCTCCGCTCAGCCGCACACTGAATCAAACGAGATGCATGAATCCGACCCCGGTGCTGCTCTGCTGCCTCCACTCCCCGCTGCTTCCTGTCCTAATTTTCACTGTCCAGTAAAGAGGCAGAGAAAGATGCTGCACTTTCTCTACTAAACAAAAAAAAAAAAAAAAGACTATGGGGTCTAGGCCGCAGGTTTTACTAGGCAGAGACAAGTATATGGTGTACGGTGGAACCAGATGTTGTGCGATCACTGGGGAGAGTGGTAAGGTGAACGAGGGGGAAGCACCACCACCTGTGGAGGGAGGCGCCACTATGGATGACCATCTGGTAGAGGTGCTGAAACTAATGATCATATGCATATAAGCTCTGTGTGTGTGCTTTTGAGAGAGAGAGAGAGTGTGTGAGCGAGTGTGCATTAAGGTACACAGCCATTTCAGTGTGTGTGTGTGTGTGTGTGTGTGTGTGTGTGTGTGTGTGCATGTCGAGTGCCTCTCCCTCTCTCCTACTCAGTTGCATAGATACTTTCCCATTATTTCCTCTCTTCCTCCCACCGTGTGATTTGAGGCGCTGATAAAAGAGGGCCGCTTGATGATTCATCTCTTTTTCTCCAACCCCGGGCTTCTGTTCGCCCCCTATCTTTATTTTCCAGGTGAGGAACGGCTAGACAGGGAATGTCTTTATCCCGTTTAAGTGTAATGTTAGAAGCCGCAGTGCGACACTCACTGTCGTCGTCTTACAGGTTCACATTCCCCTTTGAGAGCGAGTTCATTCACCACAATAGACTTGTAGATCATCCCTAACCGGAGTGTGATTAATCCTGAGCCACCGGACAAGGCATCATCCTCCCTTTTATTCCCCTCGCTCATCTGATGCTCCCGGGGTTTTTTTTTTTTTTAATCACTTCTCACTTCCCGCCGTGACCCCGGCTCCATCTTGGCTCAACTGAAGCGCGTGCCGCAACGCACCGTAACGTACCGTAACGTAATCAAAACCCGCGCAACCGGTGCAGCGGCCCCAACTTCCTTTTGTGTTATTGACAATGAGACGTGTGGATGCTGCAGAGGGAGTGAGTCCTGTGATGGTGTCAGTAGGGATGAAGATTAATGACACCGCCAGGCCTGTGTCTCCTGTTTAATAATGCTTATTCATCACTGTCGACGGCCATCGCACCGAGCAAACACATACTTACACATATAGACACACACACACGCTTAACACACACACACACACACACACACACACACACTCTCATACTTCATAACCAGAATGAGAGATTATGTTTCTAGGCAGGCTACTTCATTTTTTTGCCACCTACAGCTTATGCATGTGTGCGTCTGCCTGAGTGGCCTCGCGAGCAAAGCTCCCGATTGTGCCCTGCCTCTGTGGGAAAATATTTCTCTCTCTCGTTGCGGCGATCTGTGTTTTTGTGTAGATTTGCATACAATTTGACGAAACAAGCTTATCACAGGGACCTGAGCAGCATGTGTAAACATCTTTCATGTGATTTGAAAGCGCGGTGCAGCACCATATGCCTCGGAAAGGAAAGATGAAAGGACGCTAGGAATGAGGAGAAAGAACTGAATGAAGAAAAAATAGGGGACCTCTGGCCTCCCAACTGCCGCACGGAACAACACCATTTCGTCTTCGGCATTTCTGCTCTCCTCCTTCCTCTGTGAATGTGTGTATGTGTGTGTGTGTGTGTGTGTGTGTATTTCCCTCCCTTGCTCTCTCTGTCTCTCCCTCTCTCTCTCTCTCCCCCCTTTCGGTCATTTTTTGTTGCACGGGCATTTCTCTTCCTAATGGAAAGTAAAGACTGGAGAGTGTCCAAGATAGGAGCTCCAAATGAAAAACATGGAGTTAGTGACCTGGGATCAAGGCCTGTCCATCTACCCCCCCACCCCCCCTCCCAGGCCTGCAGAATCAGCCCATCTCATCTCCACTGGTTTGGAATAAAGATGTTATAACCAAGAGGAGGGGGCGAGGGGGTATTTCTAGGCTGTAGCAATATTTTATTATTCTATGTGTAAGACAAATGCAGAGCTACTTGGATATCTGACAGAACTTTGCAGATTTATCTTGTCTGTCCTCATCTCTCAGTTCCCCCGTTGGGATCAGCTCTGTCATTCTCTTCTCTCCCTGAAAAGCGGCTTGTACTTTTTTCAGTTTACCCAAAGTTTCGCCACTGATACGAACTGAATAAAATTACTGTGGAGCCACTGAGATTTCAATCCATGAAAGTGTGTGTCGTCGTAAAAGTATTGTGCTGCAGAGCTGACAGCATTATCACATTTCTACCCATGTATCCACATCAAATCTAAGAATTTATTTTGTATGTTTAGAGCAGTGGTTCTTGACGTGGGGTCCGGGGACCACCAGGGGTCCTTCAGGGGGTTCCAGGGGGCCCCCAGCAAATCACCATTATTTAATTTACAAGAAGTTAACACAATTAGAGAATGTAAAACTATTTTGATCATAGTTTCACTGTTATCTCTCTACCTACGATATAGATAGTTTTCTGGACAAAATCATAAACAACAAAAATATTCTCAGATTTGGGTCTGAGAGACAAAATCTCATCAAATGGGGGTCTGTGGCTCTAATGCGGACTAAATTAGGGGTCCTTGATATGAAAAAGGTTGAGAAACACTGGTTTAGAGGATACCAGAGGGTGTCCATCCAAGTTCCAAGTAACTTGCAAAAAAAGGTGCTCATTGGAGGAGTCGAGGGTAAAGGTATTACTAAGAAAATAAAGCAGAATAAGGAGCTCTTTTATGTGTGAATGCCTTTAAAGCTGTGGCTACACTGCATGTTATCTCTGGAGATTCCCCTGATTAAGGCAGCTTTACCAAAATATGTAGGAATTTAGACCCAGACGGATGGCAGTTACAGTTCTTCCACGTTGTGTTAGCTATCCTCCTTGCATCTTCGTCCATTCAGCATCCAGTGTCTTAGCGGACTTCCCTCCAAACAAGGCTAGCTCGCCTACCACACACTCATTGTCCAGATTTGGCCACTCGTCACAGCATGGCTGAGAGGGTTAGCCTGCGCTTAGCCCACACATCCAGCTTATCTCTGACTGCAGAGACCAAATGAAACAAAAGGCTAAATAGGGGATTTGGAGCTAGCGAGACTCCCGCTAACGATTCTCCAGCTAGCGTACGAGCTTTTCCAGATAGATTTTCAATTACATATGCCTCAGCTAGAGCGGAGTCGTCACTGCGTAGCTCGATGGGTGCCAGGGTTAGGGCTTCCATTTCCCACCGGGGTTAGAATGAGTGGTCATGCTATATGCTCTCATGTTACTCTGAGGCACTTTGGATGAAAGCGTCCACCAGTTGGCTTACTATAGGTTACAGCATGTTATGTAAACCATGCTAAAGCTAGCTAGCTGCCATCTCTGCTGCGGTCTATTCAGACAGGAGTAGGAACAGAGAGCCAATGCGGAGAGCAGAGCTAGCCAGCTGCTGTTCTTTGATCCACCCCCAGGTGTGGACACTGACGATGTGTGTGTGTGTGTGTGTGTGTGTGTGTGTGTAGGCTGTTTGTATGTGTTGTGTGTGTGGGTGTGTGGGGATTAAAGATACCAAACAGTGTCGGTAAAGGAAAGCCAAATCAATTAGCGCTGCAGAGTGAGCAGTTAGGGCCTGTAACCAATCAGTGTTTGATTCCAGCCTCCTGGACACACACAGACATATTTTGGGGAGGGGACAGTGCCATGCCTCTCGTTGTGTAATTACATGGGATTAAACTCTTGTGCATGGCATGCAAGGCTTAAGAGCCTTAAAGGAGATTTTTTTTTTTTTATCAACATTATACACTTACTGATCACGCCTCTTATCACACTCATCTCATAAAGAGTCTCATTACCATTTGGGGTTGAATTGCAATCATGCACCCTGCATTTGCATGTATGTAAATCACATGGATTTTGTGCAGGGGGCGGTTCACCATTGAGTAATGGATTTTTTTCTCCATTTAACCCCATGTTAACAGGGGAATGTTACAAATGGGTGTTCATTGTTTCCCCTTGACCTGCTGTCTGTGCCGTCAGCAGAAACAATTAGGCATCATGTGGTCAGACATGATAGTAAAATGGCTAATTATACTGTCTTCTGCCACTGCCAGCATTCAGCAAGGCCAATTGTTGACAATAAAATTAGTCATCCAGTTCACTAAAGCTGTCTTGAGAGAATTATTTTGTGGGAGTGTTACATATTTTGTGTGTGTGTGTGTGTGTCTATATATTGTATGAGTGTTTGTGTGTGTGCGTTTTGAATGAGCATGTAGCACTGCCAGTCAACTGTAAAGCCTTCCCACTGATTATCTTCTTAAAGGCGTCCAGCTTTTTTAATGCCAATATAGAAACTTTCTGTTGTAAAATACATATTTTTTTCCCTCCTCTGAATTCTATTTCCCATCCCAGTCTCTCTCATGCTGAATTTATGAGATACTCGCATTCGCCAAGAAGGGAATTCCACACAGTGGATTGTGGGAAACAGACTTCAAACGTGTTTTAAATACAGACTGTGCTGCAGTAGTCTCTTTAAGCTTTCTTTTTCTCTCATGTCTAGCCTAATAAACAAAGCTGCCAAGCACCCAGCGCCTTGCAAAGTCTTGTGTGTTTTCCTTTTATGCAACCAGAGTATTTTAAATATGTTCTTGCTCAGCTGCTCACAGTACAGCTCCGAATCAACTGGAGCAAAGTGTACAAATAACCATATGTTGCTGAAATACTGAAACAAAACACATGCAGTACCGCTGTTTAAACCATGATGGACAGCTTTTTGAATTGCATTTTGGATTCATTTGGATTCAGATGATGAATTCTCAGGCGGGGCGGGGCGGCCTGGTGGTAAGAAAGATTGCTTTGTTACTGGAAGGTCACAAGTTCGATTCCCCATAACAACCACATTCCTGAGTCAGTACCTGCTAATGTTGCTGTATATACACTCACTGAGCACTTTATTAGGAACACCGTACTAATACTGGGTAGGTATCAGCTTTCAGCTCAGTGTCAACCAGCTACCAAAGTGCCATCCGCCTCAAGGTTGGACGTGTTGCGTTCTGAGATGCTTTTCTGCTCACCACAGTTGTAAAGAGGTTATCTGAGTTACTGAAGCCTTTCTGTCAGCTCCAACCAGTCTGGCCGTTCTCCTCTGACCTCTCTCATCATCAACAAGATGTTTCCATCCGCAGAACCGCCGCTCACTGGATGTTTTTTGTTTTTCGCCCCATTCTGTGTAAACTCTAGAGACTGTTGTGCGTGAAAATCCCAGGAGATCAGCAGTTTCAGAAATATTCAAACCGGCCCGTCTGGCACCAACAGCCGTGCCACGGTCAAAGTCAATGAGATCACATTTTTTCTCCATTCTGTTGTTTGATGTGAACATGAACTGAAGCTGCTGACCTGTATCTGCATGATCTTATGCATTGCACTGCTGCCACATGACTGGCTGAATGGATAATTGCATGAATAAGCAGGTGTACAGGTGTTAAAATGCTTGGTGAGTGTATATTTAATCAATGTTTTTATCTATTTTAATTGTATATTTAACCTAGGTTAACAGTGTACTTTTGAACCCTTATGTAAATGTATTTCAGATGGTTTACTCCTTCTGCAATTTGTGCATAACAATAAACAACATTTGCTTGATCAAAGACACTTGCACTTTACCTTCTCACTCATTGCAGGTAAGAGCGTCCGCTGAATGCCATAAATGTACTGCAGCTGTAATAAGGGATGCTAGCAATGCTAAAGACAGCCAGTCAGATGCGATAAAATCCAATGGGCCGTTTTACAGCATGCAGCTACAGAGATTGTGACTCCACGTTTCCCCACTGACCTTTTTGAAAGCCTGCTAATGACATGGAGCCGGCACCCTGCTGCGTATGGATCTCCCTCGACCGGCGAATGTTTTGCACTGCTTTGACGTTTAACCTTTGCTTACATCTGCTCCAATCCATTGGCTGCCAAATCTGCCCATACCATTGATTTTTGTGTCACGTGTAAGCGCAGTGCGTTACCTCCTGATCACTCTTTCTGCAGCAGACTTCACTTCACGCTCAGATTTCTCTTGACGTGTAGAGTGGCTCCTTAACTTTGTGCCTTTTTGTTGTTTTCCGTTCTGGTAAAAGTTTGCTCGACTGTTATCTCTAAAGGTGAAAGTGAGGAGGATGCGGCAGTGTGTGCTGAGTCAGCTGATGTTACAAAGCTGCTCGAAAAC
This sequence comes from Centroberyx affinis, assembly GCF_046629955.1. Lineage (NCBI taxonomy): Eukaryota > Metazoa > Chordata > Actinopteri > Beryciformes > Berycidae > Centroberyx > Centroberyx affinis. The sequence goes on from NW_027280245.1 coordinate 44,864, forward strand.
AAACTAGGTATGCTCTGAATGCCAGAATTCATGGCATCCCTCCTTATTTTTCTGTTATTATATTGTACGCCACAGATAGACAGACAGATGCTTTCATAATCTGAATGGGGAGGATATTGTCTTCCTTATTGTTAAGGTTTGTAACTCATGTATAAATCTCTGCTGGCACACAGTATTCTCTCTGTAAACTTGACAAAAGAGAAATTACGAAAATACGAGGCTCCAGTAAGATCCCAACCCAAACAACTCCATTTTCCCATATTGGGAGTGAGAGTAATTCAGCCCACTGCATCATTCTGTTTGTGTGCTCTGATGAAGGTTGACTAGACTGAAAGCAAATAAATGAGACTTGCATTAGTCTTAAGTGTGCAGAAGTATCTTCCTCCATGTGTCAGTTGAGTGGAAACTTTTTTTTTTTTTTCCATTCTGCTCATTCTGCTCTCGCACTGAATTTCACGTTTGCTGTTTTGCTGTTTTGAAGGCAGGCTGTTTGACATGCATTAGACGGTTCTGTCCATTATCCTCGATCAAAATAAAAGCCTGTGCCCGTCTACCCCTGAACGCGGCTGTTATGGATATAATATAGATAGATCTGTCCGCCGCGGTCGGTGTGAATTGAAGCAATTTTCTGATCCCGTCTTGCCAAAAGCCTGTAGCATATAGAAAGTGTTTGTACAAAGCAAGGCCGCTTTCATTTCTTGCCACTGTGTATTCAAAGGAGCAGTCAGGGTTGCAATACACACACATAATACTGCTAGATGGGGAAAAAAGCACACTAGCAGGATACATGCTCTTTGAGTCCTATCAAAACCATGTGTATTTAGAAAGTCGGTGCACAGAATTCAAAGAGCATTGTAGGATTTTTGTCACATAAGCTGCTTTCTCTGCTGTCAATACTGCAAAAAGCTCCATCGTAACAAGTCATTTAGTCTATTATTGAGTCCTAAAGCTCCCAATTTTTTTAAAACAAGTGAAAAAATCTGCCAATGGGGTGAGAAAAATTCACTTGTTTTTAATGCAAATTCACTTGTGAAAACATCAAATGCAGTTTCACTTGTTTTTAATTCAAAAATTCTTGAAACAAGTGGATTTGCATTGAAAACAAGTGAAATGATCTCACCCCATTGGCAGATTTTTTCACTTGTTTGAAGAAAATTAGGACTTTAGGACTCAATGATAGACTAAATAACTTGTTAAGACAGAGTTGTTTTTTTTGCAGTGAACAGACCATATAATGGTAGGAATTAATAATTATAACGTTAACAGGCAAAAAGACATCACCATTGAGCTAGCTGCCACCCCCCCCCCCCCCACCCCCCCCACCCCCCCTTGAGACCACAGATGGCCCCTGTGGATCTATAACCTCCATGTTCTCCTCCATCTTCTTGCTCCTGTGTACTGCCTTCTCTCCTTTCTATTAAATGCTTCGATGGGAGTTACAAGCCACTCAATCATTTCCTTCCCCTTTGATCGAAGCTGATGAAAAAAAAAGGAGCCTCATTGTGTTGGGACCGGGAGGTGAAGGGGTCGGACCCCCGGGGGTCAACTGCGAGCTCACATAGATATTACATCATGTTTATCGAGCAGGGGGTGAAGACTCATCCCCGACCATATGTGCCGGTGTCCTGCAGGACGACTTTGATCTTGACTACCTACCACCCGGCCGCCTCCCCAGGGTCAGATAGAAGGGGAGGCCATAACTTCTCTCAGATTAAAGCCGCTGCCCCCCCCCGGCAGAGTCCAGAGATGCTATTGGCTGCCCTCTGACCTTTCCCCTGTCCCACAAGGGCTGAAAAAAAAATCCCTGTAAATCCTAGTTGTGGAAGGACAAGCAGCCGCCGCACGGCTTTGAAGCAAAGGCTGATATGAAAGTATCAAGTCGGCGGGCGACCCGCTTCTGTTTTTATCCCTCTCTTTCTGACCGTCTCTCGCAGTCAAGGTGATGTTGCCGGGCAACAGCCAAAGGGAGATGGGATTCGGCGTCGCAAGGTCAAGACTGAACGCCTCGCACATCCCTCTCTCTCAGATACACATGCACACACCTTCAGTGGATAACCTTGAGGCGGCCGCTCTAAATCCCTCGCAATCCTCCTTGACTTTTTATTTCCATCTGATTCCCTGCCTCCCACCTCTCTCCCGCCTCGCCTTTATCCGTCTCGGACATTGCGTTTCTCCGATCGGCTTGTGACTAAGTTGAGGGGAGGGCGAGGTGACCTTCCCGACGTCCCGAGCGGCCATCTTGTTTACCACCACAGAGGTGTGAAGAGATTACTGCCCCCGGGGGCCGACCTCGAATGGACACGGGTCACGGGGACGATCGCCCGGTCGTTCGGTCATTACCCGGTCGCTCTTTCATGGTTGCGATGCACCAGGGTGTCGTAAACAGCTCAGGTACAAGAATAGCTTGCTGGGGTCATGGAGGGCAAGTTCGGGGGGAATAGGAGTATGATATTTGCGGCAATGTTGTGAAAGCCGATCGCTCAAGTTAGTGTTTGTTTTTATGTTCTCTGGAGACGAGTGGGTCTTGGATCTGGTGGATGTTCTGTTGATGGTACAGTGGGTGTAAGTAGTGACTGGCTTATGTGTTGCAGGTGCATCGTTGTGGTAGTTTTGTGGTTTAATCTGATCCTTGTGCTCATAAAGAAGGCCAAGCCTGGAAGATGTCCATCCAATGCTGTGGCGACTCCCATGAATTAACAAATTCTTAGAAAATGTAAAGAAAACACACATTATCTCCCTATTTCTCTCGTTGAATACACACACACACACTCACATGCCTTACCATTCATGTGTTCGGGATATTTTCATTCATGTATTTTGCACCATTATTCTCTTTGTTGCATTTTGTTCTTTCTCTGGTAACACTTTACAATAAGGGTACATTAATTAAGGGTTAGTTAATGCTTAATAAGCGTTAACTAACCCTTAACTTCGTGACCCTTATTGTAAAGTGTTACCCTTTCTCTTTTGGGGCGAGATGTTTTTAAGCCTCACTTGCACACTTTCTTTTTCTCTCTTTCTTCTCATTTTAGCAAATAAGCTTAACATAAATGTGAAAATGCGTCTGTCCAACGTTCAGATTGTTGCTCTAATACCAAATGCAGAGGGGGAGTCATCGGCACCAGATGTTTTACTGCCATAACTCCTCTTCCATATCTCGGTTGTGCTGAATCATGAACATCTCTGCTCTCTGAACCCTGCCAACCTTAACTTGAAATTCACTCAGAGAAGTGACAGTCTGTACAGATGAAATGCTTTTTTCATCTAGTGAACTTTTCCAGTCCATTTCAGATATACATCTGAAATGGACTGTTCAGCAGCCAGAATCCTAGATTGTGTCAAGATGTCGATGTTGGAAGAAAATAACACACACCCAAGAAATTCTATTGCATTACCCAAAAAACACTAATTTATTTCACATTATATACTGTATCCTTGAGCAGCCTAGTAGCAGCTCTTTCAAAATGTATACTGTTGGATTCAGTACCTCCGCTTACAACTGCAGGGGAGAGGAGAAAGCCTTTTATTTTCACACACTCACCGTATTATTTCAGAGGCACAGACAGGTCTAGCTGTAGCATGGTGCAATGTGCGGGGATTGCAGCATGCTGATGCTCTCTTACTCTCACGAAATGAAAGGGCACCTCGACAAGGCAAGGCCAAGTTAGGCTTGTTATCTCTGACTGGTCCTGTCCTCACTGAAACTTTGTAAGCAAGGAATTCTGTTCTTTCTTCAAAGCTGCATCCCCTCACACACACACCCCTTCCCCCGCTCTCCTCCACTGTCTTGGTTTCTAATATCAAATTCGATGCGGCTGCAAAATGGCACCTGTTATCCTCTGATGTGAATACACCCGACGGCGATCTGGAGAAATGCAGGTTAAATCCGTTCCAGATGGGCGAGAGCAGCCTCAGCTCAGAGCGGCTAGCCTTCTTCTTATATGCAAAATGAACCCCCGACCATTTACATTTTTCAGGCATTTATTATCCAGAGTAACTCACAATGAGCGAGCAGGCAGGGGGGTTCAATCTTGGATCTCCCGAAAGAGGTGAGGCCCTTGATGTGGACCAAACCTGTGGCGTTTTTTCGGTTGCGGGACAATCTCTCTAACCGCTATATGCCACAAGGCAGTATGCGATGCTGTTGTAATTTTTCCAGCACAGCTATTTAATTTGTCTGGCAGGTATGCAGCAAGCAGGCAGGGGAGCAGGAGGGGCGCAGGGAGGCCTCCTGGGCATCAGGCAGGAGGGTAAACAAGCTTCAAAGCCCCAGCAGAAGCCTCAGACTTGACCCGGGGTGAAGCACGACTCATTAGTTACACGCCAGGCAGCATCTGGAGTAATCACACAAAACACCATGGACTATATCACTCTGAACTCTGCAGACACCCTGCCAAGACTGTGCGCTAACAGGGCGTACCGTTTAAGGATAGTGCGCATTTTAAATGGGCAGCAAACTCCAAGATCTGCATTTTGCTTACTTTCAGAGGTTGTAAGTCAGTGACACTGCAGCTCCAGTCAGCAGACTCTGGTTTGGTGCAATAATAATACTTTCAAATTCAACTTGTTTTTCTGAAATTTAAACATCGCAACTCCTCAGTCTGCTGGAATAATAATAAAAAAGGTGCAGAAAAATACATGAACACCTCTCTCTCTCTCCCTTTCTTGTTTCTCCCTCTTTGCTAAAATTTACACTTTGATTGGGCAAAATTGTTGGAACGTCCTTGCTGATACATGCAACTAAAGGCACTTAAACTGCAAAAGAGCATCTCAGAATTCATGTTCCATGTTTTGAATAAGCTTTTGTCCAGAGCTCCAAGACGTTTCGGCTTTGTTGAGGACGTTCTCTTACCCTCCCGGACAATCTCCTTACCCCAGATAGATCAGATAAACCTCGTTGTACAGTAGTGTACCCCGAGGCTCTCGCGCAGAGATCCATCAACGCGTTCTCTTATCATCGCAGTGGATCATTGATTTATTACTGTCGGAGGATACTGTCCTTGTCAAAGCGCCACGACCAGACCTGCTATCACTTTGATCGTGTAATGACAAAATACAGTGATGAAAACCTCAAAAGGCGTCGTCGTGTGTCCGCCCCCCTTGGCAGAGGCCCCGCCGCTGGGCCCATCACTCCCTCCGACGGCTTCTCTGGTCATCCGATGATGGATAACCGTGCGGCAGATGTTTCAGGAAGTAGCCCATTGATAACAGTCCCAGAGGAGCCCCCTGATTGGAGCTCATCACCCTCCCCCCTTCCCACCACCCCATCCATCATTGGCTGAAATTGGAAGCTGCCCTTGAGTGTCAGCGACCAAGTGTTGATGGAATAGGTGCTGATGAGATGCGTTGATTTGAGTGCTTGGTATCCTGAGAGGGCGAGGATGATTGCATCTGTGATTATGGACTCTTGGGTTAGGTTGGTTTTGTACACACATCTCACTTGATACACCTGTAAATCACGCACTATAACAAATGAAGTGATGGAGAAAGTACTCAAATCTTTTACTTAAGTAAAAGTAGCAATACCATAATGGAAAGCTACATCGTTAAAAGTGCTGCATTGAAAAGTTTATTAGTATAGAAGTATTAGCAGTAAAAGTACTCATTCTGAAGAACGGTCCCTTTCAGAGTGTTAAATTATTGATGTGATAACCTTTAAGAAGTATTTTAATGTTGTCGGTCTAACTGCTCCATATACTGTTGGGGAGTTTAAACTCTAACAATGCAACATATTTTATGAGCTTGTTTTGCATGTAAAATCTTATTCTGAAAAGTAACTAGTAACTCCAGCCATCAGATGAATGTAGTGGAGGAAAAAGTACAATATTTCCTCCTGAAATACTCAAGTAAAGTGCCAGTACCTCAAAACTGTACTGAAGTACAGTACTTAAGTAAATGTACTTGTTCCACCTCTGCAAAAGCACACCCTTTATATTTTATCCACGGCAGCATGATGAGTGCAGCAGTAGAATTAAGCTTGAATTCCTAAATCGGCTCTTTGAGATGCAACAGATCTGAAATGAATACAGATGGACTTTCTTACCCCATGTACATTAAAGCTGCACCAGGCAGCTTCGCACGTTGGCAGCTCCAATGGCAATGAGAGGTAACGTCTTGAAAAAATTGAATTTCAACACCCAGAAAGCATGTAACATATCAGTCAACTGCACATAGTACGCTCATTTTTACCAATCTGACGGGTCTGTGATCGATTTATACCAACGGATAAGTGAGCCAAAAGATCTAAGGTTGGTGACAGGTGACCGTATCTGACACCTGACATACCCAACGTGATTTTCGTCTGATAAATGGGTGTATTTTTACATAAAAATCTTGTCTAGTGCAGCTTTAAGTATATGGGTTCATCTGAAGACATGCGGCAACAAAACTGTCACAACCCCCTTGAAGCATGCATAATTAAATTGCACATGCAGACCTATGAATATGATTACTTTGAAAACATGAATCTTTGTGGAGATGTAATACTGGAAGTAGTAATCTGACATTTTCATATAAATAAAAGTTTCTTTTACCGACGGCTATAGCACAACAGTGATTCAACCTATATCCCATTCATGAATACCTTTTACATTTGCTGTTCTAGCAATTTGTTTGAAATAAACAGAAGAAGAACTGGGTAGTTAGCATGAGCAGTGATAGCCACCATGGCTGAACCTTTTAATTTAGTCTCCTTTTGAGTTTTCTGTCTGTAATTATGTGTTTTTTTATTTATGCTGCTGCCTGCCTTGGCCAGGTCTCCCTTGAAAAAGAGATTCTTAATCTCAGTGGGACTTTCCTGGTTAAATAAAGGTTAAATAAATAAACAGACAAAGAAAAGAGCGCCACCTACAGAAACTCAGAAAATCCAAGGAAAAGCACTGGACACATTGATTGACAGGTGATTTGTGTGAAGTGCAGTGCAGAAACACCACAGCAACAAGCGCTTAGCAACAAAGATGGAGACAAACTGTAAAAAAACAAAAACAAAAAAACAAGAAACTCCAGGATTACCACTTTAAAAGTGTCCTGCCAGGTAGAAAATGTTGCCTTTTCTAAGCAGACAAAGAGAGCTGGCCTTGTGTGTGTGCTGCTGTTGTGGTTCGTATTTCCAGCCGCAGCGTTACTCTCCGGAGCCTGTCGGCAGGGTGCAAAAAGCATTCAGCTCTGAAGGATTTGAGAAACAGTGCAATCGTCCTGAATTTAAATGGGTTCAGGGCCCTGCGTACAGATGGCTGGGTACACAGCCAGATATGGCGTTCAATAGTTCAGAGCCCTCTCTTTTCACTCTCTAATCGCACCCTCTCTTTTTCTCATTGCTGTCTTTTGCCGCTTCTCTTTATCACTTTGCTTCTTTACACACCTTGTGCATGCACAAACACACCCGGAAACACACACACACACACACACACTCTCCCACCCTCACCCGACGTCTTCTCTCTTTCTCCTCCGAACATGCCCTCTTTTCCCTCTTTCCCCCTTCCTGTTTCCCAATACCGGGGAACGAGATAAAGAAATCGTTTTTTCTTTCACCGCCAATCAGGTAGGTACAATTACACAAACCAGCAAACACACATTTCTCTCTTTCTCTCTTTGTGTCTCTCTAACATGCCCTCTCTTTTTCTCTCCTCCCTCCCCCCCACCCTTCCAGGTTTCCTAACACAGAGGAGCGAGATAAAGAAATCGCTTTTCCTTTCACCACCGATGAGGTAGGTGCAATTACACAAACCAGCAAACACACACCTCTCACTCTCCCTCTTTCACTCTCTCTCTCTCTCAAACACACCATTTTACTTGTCTCTCACCCTCCCCCCCCTTTGTTTTTTTCCCTTCTCTCTCAAGCATCACACACATGCCCACATGCATTCACACACACATTTATTTTCTTTGCTTCTGGGGCCCAAACTCACACTGTGCAGATAAAGCAGTCCAGAGGTTCACGTTGCACCTAACCGAGTCTGACACACTGAGAGAACGCCCTCGCCGCCACGCAGCACAGTGATAGATTAACACCAAAATACCAGATTAAAACAAACGGGGACCAGTGAAGGCTTCCAGACATCTCAGATCTCATCTGATGTAGCGGGCCACCCGGGGAACCGGATGCCGGGAACATGAAATGGGCTTGGAAAGGAGCAATTCCACTTCCCGCTAACGTGCAGTGTTACACATTTTTTCAAGAACAATGTCGCACATGCTAAGCTGTGTATTGCTTTCTGTCACTTTGAGCTCAGAGCTAGTGCTGGTGCTAACAGGCAGCCATTGTACAAGTCCCCCTTCATGCATTTATTCTGCATTCATCAGTACTGTATACAATCTTACTTTAACATTACAAAAAAAACAAAAAACACTAGATCAAAATTAGTCTATCATAAAAGAAACCTCTCAATCAGCCCATTAACTTACACTGGCTAAATAGATGGCTAAACTTGAATTTGGTAACTCTAGTTTAGTTAGACAAATTCAAAGCAATACAATGTATCTAAAGCAGTGGTTTCAACGTGGGGTCCGGGGACCACCAGGAGTCCTTGAGGGGGTTCCAGGGGGTCCACAGCAAATTGATGAATCGTTAAACTTCAGCATTATTTCATTTACAAGTTAACACAATTAGAGAATGTAGAAGAATGACTGTTTTGATCATAGTTTCTCTGTTATCTCTCTGCCTACAATACAGATAGTCATGGAATTCTGGACAAAATCATATCTGACAATAAAAATATTCTCAGATTTGACAAAATCTCATCAAATGGGGGTATGTGGCTCTAATGTGGACTAAATTAGGGGTCCTTGATATGAAAAAGGTTGAGAATCACTGATCTAAAGGATTGTCAAAGATATGTTCAACCGGCACTGCATCGTCAAGCGGGCCGTGCCTTGTTTTGGGGGAAAGAAGAAAAAAAAAACTGCAAAAGGATTGTCTGTATGTGAGTTAGTGAGCTTAGAGACCAAACCACATTGTTTCAACAGACTGAAAAACATGCTGAAAAGTTGCTGTGTTGTGGATTGCACCTCCAGTAAGTGTAATAATCCTTCTCAGAAACATTAGCAGTTTGCTGCTAGCTTGCCATCGAGTGGGTGGCTGCTTGGACAGTGGAGCCACTCATTCAAGCTAGCAGACTAGGTAAACAGGACTGCCATCAAAAGCATTTTGGCATTTACAGCTGATTGGATGAAGTAGGTGTGTATGTCTGGATATGTAATGTCTGGCCACTGAGTTGGGTCACTGTTCCTTGAAAACGCACATGTTCAGGCAGGGTGGCACATTAATCTAAAATCATGTCTTTCCTAATGTACTGAATTTAGTGAACAAATACTTAAGCGGCTTTTTGGCTTTTGTAATGATTTAGCCACTACAATAAAGGATTTTTAAAATATTTTCTTCCTGGTGGTTATATTTTTATAGTTTGAGTGCCTGGATTTTCCTTTTGTTTGTAGCATATATCTTTTTTTCCCCGTTTTCCAAGAGCACCCGATACATTTTTGATCCTAGTTTGACAATATAGAGCAACCAGTCATTTCCTTTTTTCAAATACTTAAGCGGACTGATCAAACTCGGGCTGATTCTCCTCTGATGAAAACATGTAAAAATACACTGACACCAACACAGTCTTCCACAGTAGAGTCATGACGTATTAACAAAATACCCATATGCACTGATATGCTCTGATGTATGACACATCACAGTCACAGACCTATTTTTCCAATGTGGTCTTTGAATGTGAACATGTGGTCCCTGAATGTAAATAAATACACTCAGCAAGCATGCTGTTAAATGTTAAATGTGGTATTTCTACAATGGCTATACCCATAGAATGGAAAACATATAGTGGAACAGGAGGTCTGTGTTTACCATCCTCTAAAACATATGGTATTACTGCATATGCCCATAATTTGTTTACAATGCTACAATATCCTTCAGCTCCCTTTTTTTTATGGAGCTTGATGTTCATTATTTCCAGCACAAAAAAAAAAAAATCCATCCAAACCAGTAATTTCATACTTTCCTTATTCTTTTGATTATGCAGCTGCATTCGTGGTGGTCCATGCATTTGTTTGTTTATTGCCTGGCATGAAGGGGTAGACATTTAATCCAAACAAGTTAATTAGCGGGGAGATAGCATCGGCGCAAATGAGGCTAATGAAATAAACACTGTCCTAAAAGAAGAGATTAGCAATTAAGCTATTGGACCGCAGAGTCGTTTATGTTCCGTTGTGCTGTCTTATAATGTGGCGCGGTAATGAATACTGCTCTTGCCTTTATATCTTTATGTGTGTGTGTGTACGTGCCTGTGAGTGTGTATGCATGCTTGTGTGTGATAATAAGCCACTCTCGCTCACTATTTATTTACCAGCCTTTTGTTTGCTAAAGGACAATATGTCTATCTTCTGTTTAACAGCGACAGTCCTGACACACTGTATACAAACTGTCTTACGTTTCCTGTGTGTGAGATTATGTTGTGTTTACATTAGATAGGAAGAGTTGTGGGTGATCTCTTATAGAGTTTATTATCCCACTCGCCACGCTGTTGTGAAATGTGGATAATTTAAATAAATGGTACTTTGAGAGACTGTGTGTGCATGTGTGAAGGAGTGTGTTTATGCGTGGGTGCGCGCGCGTGTGTACATGTGTACGCCTGCTGTACATGTGTGTCTATACGTGTGTGTGTGTGTGCGTAATTACTGTACTATGTCACACATTCCTTGTGTGTGTGACAGACAGAAAGCTCAAGTATCCTCCATGTGTCTTGCATCTGCCTGTGTGTACATTATGTTCGCACACGCACACACACACACACAAAAACACACACACTCTCGGCTACATGTGTGTGTTTATGCCGAGATCCATCTGGTCTGGTCCCGTTCTCTTATAGAGTCGCTGATGAATGGAGCACAGAGGGCTCTACAGCGACCAGGAGACACAGAAACTCCCCCTTCTACTTTATCAGCCCTAACACCATTCATTCTCTGGACCATCTATCTATCCAGCGGCGGCCAGGGAAGTCATTAACCCTCCGACCCTCTGGGTTTCTCAACACCACTGACCAGAGCGAGAGAGACAGAGAGTGTGTGTGTGTGTGAGTGTGTGTGTGTGTGTGTGTGAGTGTGCGCTTGTCTGCTGTTTCAGAGGTTTAGTTTACAGTATCTGTGCATCTTTGTGAGTGTAAACGCATTCATTCTGTGCACTGGTGTGTCTGAGTTATGTGCATGAGTGTGTGCATGCATGCTGTATGTGTGTGTGTGTGTGTGTATGTGTGTATGCATTTGCACTGGCTGTCTCTATGCTAATCTGATGTTTCAGAGGTTTATTCTAGTGTGGTTGTGCTTGTGTGTGAGTCTATGTGTGTACTTATGCTGTGTGTGTGTGTGTGTGTGTGTGTGTACTGTATATGCATTGTATCTGTCTCCGCCTGCTTATCTGTGGTTTCCGTGGTATATTTTACAGTATATGTGCTTGTGCATGTGTGCATATGAATTTGTGTGTGTGTATGTGTGTGCATGCACTTGTCTGTCTGTGCGCATACTGTAGATTTGATATTCTATATTTATTATTCTGCAGCTGTGAGGTTTATATTACAGTGTTTGCTTGGTGTGTACACCAGTGCATGTATGTGTCATTGTCAATATGTGCACTCATTTTGCATGCCTTTGTGTATGTGTACAAGTGCGCAGTTGTGTTAGTGTGTGTGTGTGTGTGTATACCCATTCAAGCTGCATGCTTGTGTGTGTGTGTGTGTGTGTCAGACAGTTGCCCCGGCAGAAGTCATCTCTCATATCCCCCCGTCCTAAACAATAGCCTATTGTGGCACGCAGGCTGACTGACAGATTCAATATAGCCGCCGCAATAGAAAGCAGATTAAGTCACTGCATCATTGCTTACGGCTCCATTTAGACACCATTAATTGCCTTCATCATTGGCAGCCATTCTTTAGCTTGAAGTAAAGAGGTTTAAGAAAAATGAGTGCTGCGGGCGAGAATGGAGATCGCCGCTTTCAGAGCCGCGTGTGGACCGAGCTCAGCGCTACCAGCGCCGCCAGACACGGCTGTTGAAAAGGATTTGTTTTGATGATAACTCGCAGAAGTAAAGTGATAAAACATGGGCGAACATACACACACACAGAGAGAGAGAGAGAGAGAGAGAGGAGGAGAAGAAGAACGCTGACATGTTTGTGCAGGTGAGCCAAAAAAAAAGAAAAGTTATGAGGGTGATAAAAACTTTTCACCTCAAAACAAACAAATCAGGATGACAGGCAGAGACGTTTTACTCCTTGTCTTCTACTCCTCGTCTTTTCGCTATGGGGCAACACTGCTGCAGTGAAGCCCATGTGATTTATATTGCCTAGAGCTTAAGCGTTTAAGACATGCTATCTGTACAGTATTACAAAGAACAATTTGGGAAAGAGATCGAATGCCCTCTGCCCGTAATTTCTGAGTCATTTCACTGGGTCCGACGACAGTTTTTGGCCTCCTCGCTCGCCGTGATGTCATCGCTCCGGGGTTTCAGTGTCGTTCCTGGCACGCTCCAGTCAACTGTGCTCCAGTACACAAGGTCGCCAGGGGGACTATCATCCCGCGTGCCGGCGGATAAACACGCCGAAGTTCAGCCGAGGGTTTGAACTCCGATGACGGTTTGTAAGGAGAGGTCGTGTTAATGAGCTCAGGCTGTGTAAGCAAGCTCTGATTGCACCAATCGCACGTACGCATGAGGCGTCTCTCTCTCGTGCTCTCTCTCTCTCTCTATCTGTCTCTGTCTCTATCTATCTCTGTGTCCCTCTCTCTCTCTTTGTCTCTCTCTATCTATGTCTCTATCTATCTCTCTGTGTCCCTCTCTCTTTCTCTGTCACTCCCTATCTATGTCTCTATCTTTCTCTCTATCTCTATCTATCTCTCTGTCTCTCCCTATCTATCTGTCTCTCTCTTTCTCTCTGTCTCTCTATCTATCTCTCTGTCTCTCCCTATCTATGTCTCTATCATTCTCTCTGTCTCTCTATCTCTGTCTCTATCTATCTCTCTCTCTCTGACTCTCTCTTTGTCTATCTATGTATCTATCTATCTCTCTGTCTCCCTCACTCTTTCTGTCTCTCCCTATCTATGTCTCTTTCTCTCTGTCTCTCTCTCTTTCTATCTCTCTCTACTATCTCTCTGTGTGTCTCTCTCTATCTGTCTCTACTATGTCTCTCTCTCTATCTATCTCTTTCTGTCCCCTTCTCACACACACATGCACACAAACATCTCACCATCTATCTCTCTACCTCTATATCAGTCTATGTATCAATCTACAGTACATACTGTATCTATCTACAGTACCTTACTTACACACACACACACACACATACATTCCTCAGGAGCATCAAGCTTAGGAACAGGATGATTGCATGAGATGAATATTTCTCAGCAAACTTTTTCCCCCCGTACAGTAAATTGGAAGGCTTCGGCATCAGGCTGAGCTGTACTTTTATGATTAATGACACTACTTTGTGAGGCGCTCCATGGAGCAAATAACCACAACAGCCAAGACGAGGCCTCTAAATGCTCTGAACCGCACTGCAGGAGTTCCAGGAACTGCAACTACGAAGGATGTGAAGAGGAAGGAGGGGGCTGCAGGGAGAGAACGGCCAAAAACATCATCATATCGTTATGTCGTTATATATTCCTGATCTGAGGGAGGGAGGGGAGGCGGGGAGTTCATCTGAAACCCCCTGGTTGTGATCCGACAGGCAACATGGATTCAAGAATTTGAACTCTCACTCTGAAGTGCCATAAAGTTAATCTTTCTCTCCACCGGCGTCCAGTAAGCTTGTTTTTATATTCCATTAGTTTCCTCTCGGTTTGTCTCGGTTTCATCGGGTTGTAGTAGGTTTGTTTTTGTTCCACGGCTTCTACCAGATTCCTTTTAGTTTCACAGGCTTCTATTCGGTTCTGGTCTGGTGGACTCTACTCAGTTCTGTCCTTAGGCAAAGGTAGGCGACTGCCTTGGCCCCGACAGCCAGAGGGCCCCCAAAAAAGACAAGAATAGAACTAATGTAAACTTATTTTTAATCAATATAAAATAAATGTACTTTTTGTTACAGTAAATTATTTCAATCTTCAGTCATGGTCACCCATCCTAATCAGTCAGGCTATAGTGGGTTATTCCACTTCTAGCGCGATTATACTACTTGTCTACTATTTTGTTACTATTTCGGTACTTAAGCAAATTTTTCTTGCCACTGCATCAGTAGCTGAGAGAGAAGTAACACCCAAAACAAAAAAAGCAAGCTACACAAAACAACAAAAAGTGCCCTTGCATGCATAGTTTTCTCAGCCCCAATTTGATGGTAATATGTAGAAAGGATGGATTAAAAAGGGAGAGGGATGGGATTAAGGGGGCCCCATGCTTGCCTTTGCCTATAGGGCCCCCAAATCCCTAAGTCCGCCCCTGGTTCTGTCGAAGTTCATTTTAGTTTAATGGATTCTGTTAAAGCATATCGCGAAGAATTTTATGTCAAAATGCACCTGTCTTACCAGCCCAAATCACAAAGTGAAGCTGCAGCAGAAGTCCTCATATTCATAAATCATCATAAATTTGCCCTATTTACCTAAATTATTATTATTATTTTGGGGTCATGTATGGACACTAGGAGGACATTTTCTCCAAGTGACAAAACAAAAGTTTAGAGTGAAATACAAGACTGTCACTTAAACAAGAATGGGCGCTCCATCCAGAGAAAGCCGGACAAATGATTTCTAGGTACTGAAATCCTCAAATACCTCTCGCTGCCATTTGGTCCCGCCACCGTGCAAAATCTACTAAGTTCATCTTCGTTCCCATGGCTACGCATTTTATCTTCATCCCATCCTTTCATTGTTACAGTAACTTTCTGGCTCAGTGTATCACAATTAACCTTAAACGCTCAGTGCTAAGATTCAAATTGATCTTTGGCTTGTCGTAGGCTCGTTTGTGTTGTATGGCTTCTACTAAGTAAATTTTTATTCACTGGTTACTACTAAGTTTTGCTTTAGTAGCTCAGTCTTATTTCACTAGCTTCTAATAAGTTCTGTTTCACTGGCTTCTTCTCAGTTCTGTTTCATCAGCCTCCATTAAGTTCTGTCTCAGTTTCATAGGCTTCTGTCAGAATCAGAATCAGCTTTATTGGCCAAGTATGTACACATACAAGGAATTTGACTCCGGTTTTTTGTTGCTCTCAATGTACTTACACAGAATAAATATACAGCTAAAAACAAGGACAACAAGATGAACAGAGGTAAACCTAAACATTTAACTACTATGTACAAATATGTGTATATATATGTATACATACTACTACTGAGTTCTACTGAGTTCCTGGCTCCTAGTAAATTCTGTTTCAGTGTCTTTTAATAAGTTCTGTTTCATTAGCTTCTACTAAGTTCTGTGTCACTGGCTTCTATTAAGCTCTGTTTCAGTGTCTTCTGCTATCTTTATCTTTTTTCCATTCCTTCCACTCAGTTATCTTTGCTCCTGGCCTTTCCATTGTTAGCTTGCTGGCTCCATGTGTCACAGCTGACCTGAGACGGCCAGTGCTGAGATTGATTTGATGGTAGTCGGTCTCAGATTCCTTAGAGCTAAAATTAATTTGGCAGTAACATTAACATTTATTTGGAAGTCGCGCTACCGAGATTCTTCTGGTTGCGGCTGAGCCAAGATTCCTGTGCGAAGCCCGGTCCAGGTTGTTTCCTGTGCGGGGGGAAAGCTCGTCTTCTCACCCACAGCAGCTCATGATGGAAGAGAGCGAGCCGTAATAAGGGACTTAAAAAGGAAACAATTTTCCTCGACCGCCAACACGGTCCGCTCCCTCCGGCCCACCTGAGCCCCGTCCTCCTCCTCGCTCTCACCGCAGACAGACGCCTGTTGAATTACAAAGAAGCCATTTTAGCTCCGGACAAACCCGAGCGCGGCGATCTTAAGTGAAACGCGAACCAGCGGGCAGCTCCCTTTTTCTTTCTCACCCATATAAAACCAAATTAGACCAGAGACACCACTGCAAGAAGTGGATAGATATTCTTCGCCACCTGCGGCGCGGAACATGTAGACCGTTGAAAATTACTATTTACAAAAACCCATTTGGATTCAGCCTCAGACACTGGCTATTTGATGAGACACTGACCCCCCCAGTGACATGAGAACATCATTTCATGTTGCATCTCTCATTTGAGCCTCTATACTGCAGAAAGCACAGCATGAGGTCTGATGGAATCCATAATGCACTGTGTGTGTGTGTGTGTGTGTGTCTGTGCTTGTGCATGTGTGTTCAAATCAGTGCATGTGTGTGCAGGCTCAGTAAAATAATGACTAATAGAGGACCATGCTAATAAAATCTGAAGTACCTTCATCTCCAGTGTAGCAGACTCTGCTATATAATGCAAGAGCCTGCTGATTTCATCCACCTTGATTAAATTTAGTTGCAGATCACATATGCGAGCAAACGTGTGTTACCTTGGCAACTGTTGATCACACTTCAATCCCTATTATTCACATAGAAAGGCAGGGATGTGTTAAAGGCATATTGACAGTGTTCAGGGTTGCTGTGGGAATTTCTTGAATATCGTGGAACATTGCAGACGGATAAATCCAGGGATTTTCATCGACTACATGGTGAATCGACGTGGAAAATCAGGGAATTATATAAATGTTATTTTACAGGAATCTACCAGAATGCATTTAAGAGCTTGTTTCATGCACTTTTCATTAAATTACATTACATCGTTATATTCAGTGGGCATTTTCCCACCGTGAGGCTGACGGCCGAAATACATGGGACACGGACGCGGCGCGACACATCTGCCGCAGAATGCCCGCAACAGAGCGCGTCCGTTATAATCAACTGAAGCTGCTACACGGACCACGGAAGCCGCGCGGCTCATCTCTATTTTTGCGCGTCTGGTCTTTTTTTCCCCCTCTACACGTGGGTACGCGGCCCTCAAACAGGTAAAAACTCCATAGAACTGTGTAAAAAACGAGTACAATCTGTTTAAAAATGATTAAAATAAATACCTCATTGTACCAGAGGCAATGTGACGCAGCAGAGCAACCTTGTGGGTGTTTTTACATTGCACATTAAAATAAATCAATCAAATCAATGTGTATCCATGATCCTGTAGTTAAAACGATCTAGTTAATTAATTCAGTACCAGTTAATATCGCCTACACTTCCAAACCCTGCATAACCAACTGCATTATCACTTGGCAGAACCCAAAAAACAGTGAATCCAATCATCTATGTGGCACGCAACCACACGCTACAAAGACGGAGTCTGTGTAGCGGGTAAAAAACCCCGCTCCGCCCCGCCTACGTGACACGTCGCGTCCGTGTCCCATGTATTTCGGCCGTAAGTGTGACCCAGTGGGGCCGGGGTTAACCCAAAATGTTTAAAATACAGAAAGCTTTGCTGATAATTCACATGTATAGGTAAGAAGATATAAAATGAATCATGCAGATTTTATTGTGGAGGAAACTGAACAACTTAAAAAAATGAGTAAGCCCTGGCTAGCCCCATTTGTAGTGGAAGTCAAAACCAGACTATTTAGAAATTTTACAATTTCCTATTGAACTTTTCTCAAGTCGAGTTGAGTCAAGTTTATTTATTGGGCGCTTTAAGCAGGTTCGTTACAAATCAATTTATAGAAAACGGATACAAATACTGAACAAGTACATCTCAAACTCCACCTGTTTAACCTTTATAGACCAGCTGATGAGTTTCTGCTCCTGCTGCTGCTAATTTTCAGTGCAGCTGCATTGAAAAAAAAAATTCCATTTCACAATTCAAATTTCTTGTGGATATTTCTTTGTGTTAGAAGATTAATTTCAAGTTGCCTGGTTTCCTGAAAAGGTAAGTCATGTCATTTTACAACACTGACTGCTGTAAATGGGCTCAATCATTTGTTGGGGATATGAAGTAAGCATAGTGGGCCTTGCTAAGTGTGTGTTAGCAGCACCGTTACTTTGTTGGAGATTTGATTTGATTAAATTATGCTACTTGCTCACAGATGGCGAGCATGTAACTAGCACTAAACTAGCTTTCATGTTTACTTCTATCTTATTCTCACACTGAGAAATGGACGGTGAAATTCAACTATTTGTCATTTTGCTGGGGCCCCGTGAAACCATTCTAAAGCCCCCTGGGGGGCCCTGAATCCCAGTTTGGGCACCAACGCTCCGGGCTCTCACCAGCCGCACCATGCAGAAATCTTCTGCTGGTGAGATGAGAGAGAAGCTCAGGATCAAAAGTCTTTTAATTGGCGCTCTTCTTCTTCCTGATCTCAGCATATGGCGGGCTGATGCGCTGGTTAATGTCGGTTCCCAGGCGAGAGATGCCTGGCATGGTATGCTGTACACACACACACACACACACACACACACACAGCCTAATGAACATGTCCATGATAGATTACAGAGAAGGGAGTCTCCAGGGACACATCAAGAGAGACTCTTAAATAGAACATAGAACATGCGTGTGCAGGCACACACACTTGTTTGATACACTTTGTGCACACGCACACATACACACGCACGTATGGACACACACATATACACACAAACACACACACTCCCACTAGATATCATCAAGCGATCTCATCTAGGACAAGTGTGCTCTGCTTTGTTCTGCCTGGGATTTCTTCCCATGGAGAGCGGAGGTAAATTCATGACAAAGCGCTGTGTGTTCGGGAATTAGCATATAAGAGGAAAAAACACAGGGGATGGAGCCGAGAGAAGACACATACACAGTCATGCCGGCTTTGAAATAAATGATGTGATGGTTCAGCAAGGGAAATACCATGGCGAAATCAAAGTGCATGCATGCAAGTGTGCATGTGTGTTCAGCAACAAGTGTGTGTGTGTGTGTGTGTGTGCGGGAGAGGAAGATGTTTATCATACAGCACAGCAGGGAATCTTGGTGTGTGTGTGAAGTTCAGTCTGTTCAGTCTTCTCTTCTTCATCAGAAACATTTGAAGCCGCTCAACCTTTCGTTGGTCTGAAGCACCGCTGGATTCCCTGACAGAACACATGGGACAGGCTCCTCTGCTTCTGTAAACAAGCGCTCCTATTGTTCAGCGAAAAGGTGCCGCCATCCAAAGTAGCAGAGCAACGCTGACTCAGAAAGACAAGCTGTTCTCTCTCTTTTTTTTTTTTTTTTTTTCCCTCCCCACACAAAACCAATGACTTATCTCACTAGATTCCATATGGCAAGACAGCGAGCCAAAACATTAGCTAGCTGACTAATACAATTCCCACATGAACTCCCCTGATGAGGGGCGGCTGTGTAGAGCTGGGCTGGCTTCTAAGCTGATTTAGACCAATAAAGGGGCACCAGGGGCGGGTAATAGACAATCAACAAGTGGTGATTGGTGGTTGTGGTCAGTCGGCCGTGGTGGTGCTTTTCCACTTGGGCCAAGTGGGCATTTGGTCGGCGAGAGCGGCTGGCCAAGGCAGCGTGTTCACACAGGCATTGCATAACTTCATTAAACTGAGAGACTGCAGAGCTTTAAAGTGAACAACAGAACCGGACAGACTGGGGAATGGAAGGTTTCAAGGAAGAATGTGGAACTGCAATTTTGCTGTTTTTCTGTTTCTCACCATAACGGAAAGTTGGCATTGTAAATGTGTGTGTGGGTGGGCTTCACGATGCCTGGGTGGTTGAAACCTGTTAAAACCCCATTAAATAATTTCGGCAATTAATGGAAATTCAATTCAATAAGCATTCTTTTAACTTATTTTTTTCAGATGTGTTTTTTTTTCTTCAGTGAATTGTACTTACACATGTTGAGAGTGAATATATTTTTAGGTAAAAAAAAAAATGACAGGAGGAAGAATGCTTCTCACCGCTCTCCACCAGCACTACAACAGCATCCAGCCGCCCCATTGACCGCTGCAGGGCAAACACAGTGAGAGGCAGAAGGTTTAGACAATCACAGGAAAATATTCAAAAGTCATACAAAGCTGCAGGTTTGCCGCATACCTAGACCACTTAGCAGGTTTTCCATGACTCATAGACAAAGAATGTGGCAGATAGTGCTTTTCTGTGTTTGGCAGCACCTCAAACAGCTATAGAGAGATAAATGTTGTATATTTTTCTGCAATTGCCCTGATGCAGTAAACACCACCTTGTACCCGTAAGACCAATTTTCATACAATTTTTCCTCACATAACACTAAGAATCACCAGATTACCTCACTAGATTTTACTCATACAGTGGATGAAACTTTAGATCATCACCGGAAAGCATTTAAAATTCAATTTAACACACTTTCATCTGATTGACACATTCTGTATGCTCTAGATCAGTGATTCTCAACCTTTTTCACTTTTAGGACCCCTAATTTAGTCCACATTAGAGCCATGGACCCCCATTTGATGACATTTTTTTTCTCTAGGATCCAAATCTGAGAATATTTTTTGTTGTTAGATATGATTTTGTCCAGAATCCCATGACTATCTGTATTGTAGGTAGAGAGATAACAGTGAAACTACGATCAAAACAGTCATCCCTCTGCATTCTCTAATTGTGTTAACTTCCTGGAAATTAAATAACGCTGAAGTTTAACAATTCATCAATTTGTTGGGGACCCCCTGGAACCCCCTCAAGGACCCCTGATAGTCCCTGGGCCCCACGTTGAGACCCACTGCTCTCGATGGTATTGTAGGCACTTTTGATAAAAGCATCCGCCAAAATCCATATATCCTGATGTGGTAAACCCCACCCACCTGGTACGCCATGTGTATTAAAAGAAACACTAAGAATTCTTTTGACACATACTTTTACATGCTGTTGCGTCGTCAATAGATAGCGACATATTCATATCCAGCAGGTTGGATGCATGTACATTAACCTCCTTTTCCCATGGTGCCTTGCTGTGAGCCGCATGGGGCGGGACAGTACTGTGTTTGTACGATCAATAGGAGCACAGACACATGACATTTGACAGTGTTGCAGTGTGTGTGTGTGCCGGTGCTATATAGATTAGCATTATTTCATCATTCTTTTCAAACAGGTTGCTTCATATTCAGAAAACACATTTACCACGCAGCAGTGTCGCATGTTTCTTCAGTTTATGCAAATGTGCTCTGCTGCCTGTAACTTGAAAGCATCGAGTAAAATGAACAGCTCTGGTTTCAAGGACAGGAGCGCCAAGGCTGACTTTACACAGGAAAATAAAATCAGATGTTTTCAGAGGCATAATATACAGTTGCAGTTCGCCGCCCACCTTTGTTTACATACTGTAGTGATTTATTAGATGTGAGTGTATTTTTTTTATTCTGAAATTTATTATCTGAGCTTTTGATATAAAAGGACTGGCAGTGTCTGACAGCTAAACATTAGATTTAGATGTAGTTTGAGGCTGGAAAAGGTTTGTTTTTATTTGAAATATTCCAACATAACACTGGGAATAACACTGACCTGTATTTGGAGTTATGAGCATTTCATTATAACATGACAAACAAAAAGGTGATCTTTGCACAACTGTATGCGCCAGGTGCGTCGGAGGAGCAGGACAAAGTTACCGCTACCAAAGATACCTGACGAAGGTCATTTGACCGAAACGTCGCGTCATTTATTAAATTCTGGTTAAGTGAAGACAGTGTGCGGGGTCTTCTGATTTATGCATTATAACATGACACAAATCTGATGTTTTCTCCCCTTCAAACCACCAATATAACAACACGGTCTCACGGCAGTTCGTGAAATTGTCACAAAAATTGAATCTATTGATTCGGGTACATGGACACGATTTAGCCATTTTTTCGTGAAATGAACACGACCTGAATTACGTTCCTCCATCACGAATTTGAAAACGTAAGTTTTGGCAAATAAAACTATTTGTGTTACGGTTACGGTTAGGCAACTAAAACAACTTGGTTAAGGTTAGAGAAATGGTTTGGTCATGGTTAAATAAGAAAAATGTTTGTTAAAAATTTAAATATGGCTTACGGTTGAAATGTACTTTGAACACACTGGGAATCGAACCGCGGTCGTCGGCATCGAAGGCAAACCTATACGTCCATCCACCACTGTTTTATTTCAATGTCACACTACTTACTGAGTCCCGACTGACAGAAAAAAAAAAAACATGTTGCAGGCACGAAAGATACTTCCAATTGAAATACATTAGTTTGAAAGTTGTGCTGAGTGTCATGAAAAAAATTGAAAAATCGTGTCCATGTATACGAATCAATAGATTAAATTTTGTGACTATTTCACGAACTGCCAAGAGACCGGGTTGAATATAATGAGCAGAACTGGGTCAACTGGAGTTAAAAAAAGGAAAAAAATCTGATTTTCTCTTTCTGTTTAAATACAACCTGCTGAGTATTTCCTGTTCAGCCGCTTTGCTCATGACTCTACGATGATGTTCGGATGGCTTCTGCCGGCTCGGAGCCTCTTCCTGATCGTGACTAATCCTAATGACTAATCCGGTTGTAAACGATAGGCCCATCACTCTTTTCTTTTCACTGTGTCTCGCACTATTTCCGTACAGTAATATTTGCACGGCTGCTCATAAGAGATATCGGATATTTGTGTTTTTGAATCTGTTTAGGAACAAGGACAGGTACTAAGAAAAACATTACAGAGATACTGATTGTTCAATGAATCATGTATAGAGATATGTACAGCCTACTGACTATACTAGTTTGTGTCTTGCATCGTCCCTTTGCACTGTATGAGGTTGTGTTGTTCGTGTACAATGTGTATTAGTATGTACAATGTTATTGTGTGTGTTGTCAATGTTTCTCTCCAATAATGCTACCAAGGCAGAATTCTATACATTTATTCTACTTGACAAAGTACAATAGATTAAACGTCAGTGATGTGGTGTGAGGAAAAGACGGGCTTATATATGTACAAATATTGAGGTGTAAAACAGCTTTACCAAGTTAACTGGTTATATAATATTACATAGAGCTGCAACGATTAATCGATTAGTTGTCAACTATTAAATTAATCGCCAACTATTTTGATAATCGATTAATCGGTTTGAGTCATTTTTTAAGAAAAATAAGTCAAAATTCTCTGATTCCAGCTTCTTAAATGTGAATATTTTCTGGTTTCTTTTCTCCTCTATGACAGTAAACTGAATATCTTTGGGTTGTGGACAAAACAAGACATTTGAGGACGTCATCTTGGGCTTTGGGAAACACTGATCCACATTTTTCACCCTTTTCTGACACTTTATAGACCAAACAACTAATCAATTAATCGAGAAAATAATCGATAGATTAATTGACAATGAAAATAATCGTTAGTTGCAGCCCTAATATTACATATGACAACATATTTCATTTGGTGGATGTTTTTATCAAAATCAGACTACAGCACAGTGAGTGCTTGCATTTTTCTTACATGTCGGGTTAAAGCTGAACTAGGCAAGATTTTTATTTCAAAATGCACCCATTTTATTAAGCTACATCAAAAATTGGGGCTGCAACATCCCATTCCCACTAACTGAGACCCCTTAGATTTGCCATATTTGCCCAAATGAAAATTCTGGTGTTAGTATGGTCGCTGGCAGGAAATCTTCTCCTTGCCTACAAAGTGACGAATTAAAACTTTAAGCGAAATACAAAAATGTCAGAAGTGAGCGAGCGCTTTGTCCAGAGAAAGCTGGACTTATCATCGATGGCAGAACCTCTTCACCTCCTCTATACCCCCACCAGACGAAGAAGAAATTTAGGTCCGAGCAGTATGCTACGTCATGTTATGTGATTTCTGGGTATTGAACAAATGGAAAAATGAACAAAATGGACCCAGAAAAGCAAAGTAAATTGCCAATTTTTTATAACCGAGTTCAAGTGTTTTAGGATGGATTTTCCCTTTAACTCGTTAGTTAGATAACCTCACCAAGTTCACTGGTTATATTGACTCACTAGGAGCTTAAGATGCATCAGCAGGCCCACTTCATTTCCGTATCGTCCCTTGTAGACTCAAATGGGAGATATTCAGGTGAAAGAAACCGGTGTGAAATTGGAAAGCAAAAATGCTCGATGTTAAATGATGCTTCTCCATCTCCTCGAGGAGCAATGAACAAAAATAAACCCCATGTCAGGTGGACTCCATGTGCATCCTGGATCCCCGCGCGGCGCTAAGTAGCACTCTATAACGATCCACCGGAAATAATTCTAATTTACGGCCAAAGAACAGCGAGCTCATCGAGGCGCTGTCCGTGCCCTCATGTCATATCGTGTTACCCATTCTACCGCTAAAATTGGATAACGGCCTGTATTTTGTTGAGGCCTTTATGACAGATGTGTTTGTTCCCCGACCCATTCAATAGAGTAATGAATTTAATAACTCGGCCCCCCTCCCGGCCCACTGCTGGCATAAAGCCCCCGGAAACCCCGCGGTAATGAAGGTTTATGTGACGCGCTAAATGCTATAAGCGAGGTCTGGTCTCATTATGGGGGCTTTCACAGCCAGTTAGCGGCCCTTCAGTCAAGCTTAGATATCAGACGAATATGAGGGAAACTGCTCGTCAGGCGCTATGGCGTCCTGTCGAATGGGAAGAGAGGGATTTTGCAACGTATATCACTGTTTGTGTCTGTAAAAGGGAAGGAAGGAAGAGATGAATGTGTATTTTCTCATTGACGCCTGTGTATTTTTTAAATAAAATGGAGTTTAGAACAGCTTTCAAAGACCTGAAGGTCATGGAAATCACTCAACACATAAATGGCTGTCTAAAAGGAAAAGGAAAAATTGCACTTGCATGGTTTTTCCAAGAAATCATCAATGTGTGTGTGTGTGTGTGCATGTACTGCATATGTGTTTAATATGCTACAAAATGGGGAAAAAAAAGGGAACAGCGCTGTGTCAGATAATAATAGTGTCTTCTGTATGCGTCCATGTATCCATGGATATTTTAGATCTATTTTAGATCATATTCATATTGCATCAGATTATATTTTTCTTTCATATCACTGCTGGTTTTATAGTGAAAAGCAATTTCATGGCAGGTTGGTAAGGCTCCATTGTGTCCGAAGATGAATGTTGTGTTTGTACGTGGCTTTGGTGAGTAGGCAGATGCTCTCACTAGAAATGCACTACTGCTCGTTCTGAGCGTATGAGAGGAAGAGAGACGATTAGCGCTGTAGAGGCTTGACGTCCACTCATGGCCCATTTCAGTCCTTCTCAGTAGATTGCTTTTCTGCAATTTCAGCTTGTTCCTCTCCACTGGAGTGGCGTGCAACAACAAACTGTTCATCTTTTTGAGGAAAAATAGCAGAATTTTGCACAAAAGAGGCCTTTTAAGGGAATTTTAGAATATGAAAGCAAAACTCAGATTTGGGATGAGATGGTTTTTCACCATGTTAGTCTATGGGTTTCTGCACAGTGAGCATATTATACACAAAACGGTCTACTTAAGCCCATTGCATGTGCATGAAACTGAAAGAATTGCAAGAGGGCCATTTATATTTTAGGTATTTAGCTGATGTTCTCAACTCAAAAGACCATGAGTGAGGAGATAGGAGATGAGGGACTTACTGAAGGACACTTTGACAGGACACATGACTGAACCTGGGACGTCTTTGGTAACGGGACGGGTCTTTTTTACTATTAAACCGCCCTGGTGCCTAACCCCAATTACACTCTACCTTCCAAGATGTATGTAGAAGAACCAGCTTTTTCTTATTTAATTTTTTTCTTATTTTATTCTTCTGCATTTTCTAGTGGAACCAAGCTGTGGGCACAGCAGCGGAGGGAGTGGATGAAGAATGTAAAAATAAAAGAAAAACCCATACAATATTATGACCTGTAGGATGCAGTATATGTAGCAAGAGATACATGATTGCACATAACTGAAAAAACAAAAGAAGTAAAAAAAAAAAAGTGTACTTCACCATTATTTTCAGCAGGAATGACCCAGCCACACGTTACGCTAATACTGTAAACGACTACAAGGACTTCACCAAAAATGTCCCGTTCTGCCTCTGCAGGTCCCGGGGTGGCGGGCTTCACCCAAACCCCCAACCTTGCACTAAATGCAAGGAGGCACTGGCACACTCTATTACCTCTGGAATGGCAGTAGAATTGAATTAGCCCAGGGTGGCTTAAGCATGTGGGCTTGTGTGAACCTGTTAGCGGGGTGCGAGTGCATCATCTTTCACAATCAGCCGGCTGTGTGATGTACCCGGGAAATGAGGCTGCTGCTGCGGCTCTGCAGATGGAGAGGCGCCTCGCCGGTGAAAATATATTCGCCGGGGTTTTTTTTTTTTTTTTTTTTTTTTTTTTGGAGAGACCCTGTTAACATGTAGACCTGCGGGTACGGAAGGACAAAGAGGGAGGAAAAGAACGAGGAGCGAGAGGGAAGAAGGCTGGCATGAAATTATCTGTGTATCGGTGTTAGAGCTGGAGTTCCAGTCTATCATACATGACCGTTCGTGGAAAACAAGAATATTTTATTACATTGATTGTCTGGGCATTGGGACTTTCACGCTTGTACTCCCTTGCTATCGATTGCTTCTTTGTTTACAGTCTACGAATTTAAGTATAATCTACTGTAGCGCTGATTGTAAGTCTCTCTGAATAAGAGTTTTAGTTAAATGTGTAAAATGTGCTGAGTTTATGCATCTTGTTCTTGTTTGCATGTGTCACCTGCAGTCTAACGTGCTAGCTAGCTGTGTTTTCATCTGCTTCCCGTCTGTGTGATTGCATTAGCTCACATGGCTCTTTGAATGCATTTGAAGGAAGGAAGCCAGTAGCATTCATTGGCCCAAGGAGACTTTGTGGACATTTTCTAGGCTTTTAACACCCACTTTTATATAGACTATTGTGTCAGACGCAGACGAGTCGACACGCAACCTTGAAAAGCCGCCATTCATCCAACATACATCTCGGTGATAATTTTAGCGAGGAAAACACTCTAAGAGTTTCAAGGCGGAGGAAGCTTTCATGCTGCTCGGTGACAATGTTATCACATGGCTCTCCAGGAAGCCTGACCCTCCAGTTTCACCAGTAAACAGCTCTGCGACTGCTGTATCTCTCTGTTCCCATACTACTGGGTTCACACCACACCAGACTTGGAGTCATGTATAGTAGTTCCAAAAAATTCTTAGCGTTTGTTTTAATCTGCAAGGAGCGTCAGATGGGTGGGGTTTACCGCATCAGGGCAATTCAGATCATGTGAGGTAAGCAGTCAATCAGGCGAAGCTGTCCTAAATTGACTTTCAAATAGTTTCCTGTGATTGTCTAAACTCTGTGGCGCTCATTTTATTGTCCTATATGTGGCAAAACCCACCCATCTGGCACTTCAGTAGGCTAAAACAAACAATACTTGGAAGCATTTATACATGAATGGATTCAACGCCATCTATCCATTTTGAAGATAAATTGTTACCTGAAATTGTTACCTAAAATACAACAGATTATATCATTTATAAATGATATAATCATTTATAAATAAATGTTTCAACAATATTCCATAATGAGTTTTACTTTCATGCCAACAATCATTTTGATTGATATTATTTGATATTTTAATATCTTATGCAATGAAACTTTGAATACTATCTGGTCCATACATTCTCTCAGCTACTTATAGACAGAACTGGTGTGTCGTTTTTCCCAAAACATAAACCTTATCCTTGTAGCTGCAGGCCCTTTAGTAATGATGGAAATCTATGATGCTTTAAATCCTATAGTTTGTGTTTATTGAACTTCTTTTACAAGCTTTCAAGTGAAGTAGGTCCTCATCGACTTCTCATCAGGCGGCATGTAAATAAAGCAGAAAAGAGTTTCAGAATGTGGAAAAATCCACGCATCGATTCCCTCATCAAACCAACAGGAGCTGCTCCGGAGAGCAATCAGTGCTGACTAAATGTGTCATATTGATGGATCTATCAGCCACTGGCTGAGGTCCCAGAAGCCCCCCAGCTTTGTGGTTGGACCATATTGTCAGCTCAGTTTGAGATCCAGCACCAGGAATCCTAATCCCTCTCTCATGCTGAACCACCTACTGTCGACTTTAATTACTGCCTCAAGACTCCAAGGAAGAGGTTTCCAAAGCTTTTTCCTACCAAGGAGGCCCAGGTCAACAGACACACATTCGGCCACAGTCTGGTTAGGAAAATATTTTGAGCAGGGGATTCATGTCTGAGAAAATGCTGCTGTTAAAGATTTGACATAGTGCTTAATATAGTGTACATGCCTTTACAAGGGTTCATAGCTCTATAGGAATTGTCAACACTTAGTTTTGAAAACCTAATAAAAATGAAGATCTTATTAGAATGGTGCATTACCATCTTTTGGTACATCAGTAGCTTTCACCCTTGACCTCCTTACAATTACTTACTGGTAATGTTGGAGAGCTACAGAAGGACTTTGAGCTTATTCTACTGTTGCAATCATTTTAAGATCATAATGCTAAATGCTTAACATGTCAAAACTGCCACTTTGCACAATGGCGGCCCCAATTGGCAGCGAGAGGTAACTGTTTGAAAAATCTGAACTTCAATGCCCAGAAATCATGTACGGTGACGTCAATAAACTGTCTGTAATCTCTATTTACCAAAGGATGCCAAAGGAACGAGAGAGGCAACATGTTGGTGAGTCCATCTTCCTCTGGACAGATCGCTCACTCTTAAGTTCCGATTTATTTCTTGTGGGCGGACATACTCGACAGCAGAGTTTGATTTTGTCAAATAGGGCGAATCTACTGCGTCTCAATCAAGTGGGATGGGACGCTTTTCTCTGTTGCAACCCACTCTGTGATTTAGGCTAATAAGACACTAAACTATTATTAATTTGGGGAACCCATCAAACAAGCAAGAACCACAGTTGAATCTAAACCACACTGTCTCAGAAAAATAGTCCTTCCTGCTGTCAACAGGTTTCCACACCAATAAACCTCAGTCCTAATTCTGGAACTGAAAAGCTTCTGCAGTGAGACTGGGAGCCCCAGAGCCCGGTGTAATCTTTATCCAGGAAACAGTTCTTTTGAGCTCTCTATCTGATTTCCCCAGACACCACTTTTGAAGGCAGTTCCTCCAGTGCTATTTCAACTAGCTGGGTCCAAAGACTTTGTCAGTTTGATGTGGTTACCACACACAAACGTCTCAACCTTCCACAGTTTTCTTTGTTAAACACTTAAATAAACATGTTCTCCTTCATCGTTGAGAGAGAACTAAACAGTTTTGTCCAGCGGCCCTGCTTCTCCCCAGACCTTGATAAGAGATGACTGCAGGTCTTTCATCTCCCAGAGTCCAGACCGCTTCCTGTCTCGAGAAGGCAAACACAGGAAGTTGGATCTGGAGCAGTTGGCTGCGGTAACAATAAGGACGTAAAAGGAGTAAGGAGTAAATCAGCACTTAGTGACAGCAGCTCCTGAAAGGGCCATGGGAAACCGACACGTTTCCATTGGACAGCAATGGAAACATGGATGTGTAGGTAAATATAAACACTTACACCATTTGATAGACGCATAGGTCTGCATACGTCTTAAAGGGGCTAATGTACAGTGGTGGAAAGTAACTAAGTACATTTACTCAAGTACTGTACTTAAGTACAATTTTGAGGTACTTGTACTTTACTTGAGTATTTCCATTTTGTGCTAATTTGTACTTATACTCCACTACATTTTAGAGGGAAATATTGTACTTTTTACTCCATTACATTTATTTCACAGCTATAGTTACTAGTTACTTTTCAGTTACTAGTTACTTTTCAGATCAATATTTTATATTTAAAATATTTGATCATCTTTATAAAATAACTATAAAATAGCATTGTTATAGATTAGACTACCCAAAAGTATAGCTAAATTGTTAAGATTAGCTTCAAATTGACAACTTTAAAATGCTGCTTACATGTACATGTATGTCAATAAATCAGTCTTAATATTTCAATAATTTATGAAAAATATAACTCTAAATGGGGACAGTTTGCATAATGAGTACGTTTACTTTGATACTCTAAGTACATTTTGCTGTTAATACTTATGTACTTTTACTTAAGTAAGATTTACTTGTAATGGAGTATCTTTACATTGTTGTATTGCTACTTTTACTTAAGTAAAAGATCTCAGTACTTCTTCCACCACTGCTAATGTATGCCCTATATTGCTCTCTATCTCTTGCTAACTTTCACAGTAGAGAGGAGTAAGCTGGCTAATTAGAGCAGAGATCCAACAGAAACATTGCGTCAAGAGGTATCACCAGACTAAATACTGGAATTATAATAAACCTGCTTTGTCATTTGCTTTGTTGGTTTGGGAATGCGAGAATCATTCGCTTGTAGCACCATCCTCCATCACTGAGCAGTTGAAAATGCGAGTAGATGGGAAAGAGTCTGGAAAATGTCTTGAAATTCCAAAACAGAGTGCAAGTTTTGAAAGCCAGAAATCTTTATGCGGCTTCAGAAGTCAACCCTATCAACCCCCTGCAGATATATTATGGTCATTTTGTGCTATGGGGCAGTAAGAATTTTTACTTATTGCCTCTTTAAGCATTGGTGGCCCCAGTGGGACTCAATCCCCTAACCCTGACAGTGTGGGTGCCATGATGCACCCATTGAGCTTCACAGGACCACACTTACCAGAGCAAAGACCTCCAATACCAACGTAACCTTTTCATATTCAAATGCCAGCCTGTTCAGTGTCAAAGGATTACGAAAACCGCCTTGCGATGGAAAGTGCGTGTGCATGCAGAAAGCCCCTGAGCTCGCTGGGTCACACATTAAGTGACCTTTCCTGCATAAGAAACAGACTGTACACCAAAGTAAGTGTATAGAGAATCTGTAGACTTTGCTCAGTTAAAGAAGATCAATTTTAAATCTTAGATTAAAGCCGTTGAGCTCATGGGGTTGTGTCTGAAGTGACCCTTCCTGCTGAGAAACATACAGCACTGAAGTAGCCGCCAGATAAATAGTACAAGAGGAACCATCTTAAATTAAAGCCCTCGAGTTCATGGGGTCATGTCTGAACTGACTCCTGCTGCTGCACAGGAAAAGACGCTGTCGTAACCAGATAAATAAAGAATCTGAGGACATCAGTTAGCACAAGAACCATCTTAAATCTCAGATTATCATCAAAGCTTTCAGAGACACAAGGGTGCATTCAAAAAGGCATACGCGATTACCAGCCACCCATCACTCCCGCTTCTGCCTTCCTTGTGACTCAAATGCCTAAAGAGTACAGAGAGGTCTTGTTTTGCGAAAGCCCCGTCATGACACACAACACTGCCTAACTCCCATGGCTGCGTGAGCGGAGGCTGACAGGCGACTAATGACTCTCGACGAGGGTTCCTTGCAAACTGCTTCATGAATTAGTCAGTGTCTTCCCTTGACCTGTTCATTGATACCATCTCAGCCAGCCTCGGCAGCCTCCCGAGGACCAGAGAGGTTATGTAAGTTAAGAGATAGCAGACTGAGAGTGCAGAGGACGCAGGCCGAGCCCAAGTCTCACAGTCGAGAGCCGCAGAACTGTGATTGATGGTGACAATCTGTCGTTAACTTGTGTGGTTCTCGTTGCTAAACATATTGTGCATTGGAAATAAGCCACAGACTGCAGACTTTGTGTTTGCTGGCTTTGGTAACAGAGTATTTTATGAAATTAAACATTTGCGATAAATGCTGGCCCCACATCGTAAAAATGCAGTAACCTTGTAACATATCATACTGAGGATAAAAATTACTCAAAGTTATGGCTTTCCTTCCATTTGTGGAATTATTGCAAATGTGACCCTTTAATATTGTAGATGCAGAGACTAAATAGAGTCAAATGGTTTGTAAAGAAGAAGAATAAGGTGCCATAGGTACAATGACAAGTAATGACTCATTTTTGACATTATGTTTGTTGCTGCAGTTTGCTTTTGCAGGGTAATATAACATAAGTGGTAACTGGGTGGATATTATCCTTTAAAACAGAGGTCATTTCATTATTTCTGTGCATTTGTTGATGTTTTAACCAATCTGTATTATACTAATTGAAGAGTTGATTTGCAAAACAAACACTAACCAAGGTCTTACGTTGCTTACTATCTGTTAAAAAAGTATTGCAATTTGTTTGAAGTTCGTGCTATCAATCATTTTATAAGTAGATGTCATTTTGTTTTTCTTTTTGGCATCTGTTTGTGAATAGAAATACTTCATCACTCAGAGGTTGTGATGTGCTTCATAAATATGAGAAGTCTTCCACGTCGTTAAACTCAATTACTAAAACAATACGCCATTCTAATGGAAAATTCTCTCTAATTCATTACACGCTTGTGCTTTATGATGCCTGCAATAATGACTGCACATTATAATGTTACCAAAGGTTCTTAATGAAGAAAATCTAATGTAAAGGGGTCCACAGAGCACAACATGCAGTTTAATTACAATGTCCTTTGATGAAAAATGATACTTGTGAAAACAAAATGGTGAATTGGCTCACACTTTGATCACACAAAGCACAACATCATTTCAAATCACTGAGTGAAGTCATTTCCCCAGTGTCTTCAAACTAATAATCCAGGATATTTTCATAAAAATAAGTCTCTGTTTTTCCTACTCTATCACTGATTTATAGAACACAATAATGATTCAGCCTAATACCCAGTTAATGAAAGCTTTTACATTTGCTGTTCTAAACACTCAGTGTCTGGTAGGGTAAAATCCTCTGAGACAAGTGATGCGTTTTATGTTTCCGGCAGCAGCAACAGCAGTTTGTTTGGAATAAATAGAAAGAAATAAGAAAGAAAGAAGAACTGTGTGGTTAGCATGAGCAGTGATAGCCACCATGGCTGAACAGACAAAGAGAAGAGAAACTCAAACTGCATCAACAGAAAATCCAAGGAAAAGTGCATCGCAAAAACCACTAACCAAAGATATGGGCAAAATAAAAGAACGAGGATCTCGCGAATTACCGCTTTAAATATGGCAATTTTATCATAGTGTGAGACAAGTAAGCATTTGCACTCTCAGGTTCATTTATACAGTAACATGAGATGTAGGATCGCTGAGGCTTGAGAACATACAGAGAACAATAATACTCGTGAAAAGAAAAAATCTCACTTTTGCGTAAACCGTGTCATGATTTCAGATCACAGCGTGAAGTCGTCTTTCCACAGCAACGTGGATAAAATATGACACGTTTGTCACACAGATTGTGAGATAACCAACTGAGCATTCGCGCAATCGTTGCGTTCTCACATCCGCGAAGGGTCATATGGGGCGTAGGACTGCCGAGGCTCGAGAGAGCATCGCAGCCCGCTGTGCCCGCGAA
This sequence comes from Centroberyx affinis, assembly GCF_046629955.1. Taxonomy (NCBI): domain Eukaryota; kingdom Metazoa; phylum Chordata; class Actinopteri; order Beryciformes; family Berycidae; genus Centroberyx; species Centroberyx affinis. The sequence goes on from NW_027280245.1 coordinate 78,066, forward strand.
GTCACATAAGAGTCACAATCTGTGCCGCTTCTGCTTGGCGAGGCGTCGGGAGGCTGGAACAGATGGGAGAGAGCGGTGTCATCTGGTCACGCCGTGGCGAGAAGGGCGGCAGGGCAACCTTTGTGTAATTAGATGGATAGGCTCGGCGGGTAAGCCGATGAGCCGGCGCTGAAACCTGTAGCCGCGGGCCGATGATACCCAGAGCGGCAGACGGGGGGTGGGGGGGGGGGGGGGGGGGGGGCTCGGCTTCTGGACGTTACAGTGGCTGTGATGAAGTGCGAGTGGCTCTTGGATAAAGCCCCTATAACCCCGCTCCTCCACCTGCTCCATGCCAGCATGCACGTACACACACACACACACACACACACACACACACCCTACTTTACTAACTACTTTGTATAGGCCGGTTCCAGTTGTGTTCCAATTATAATTCTTCTCCATTTCCAAACAGAACACGCAAGAAGAGAGAGGAAGTTAAGCCGCTGTCATGAGGAGTGACAATAATAAGTGATAGTGTCAGCGTCCAAAAATTAACTTTTTGGCTGTTAAATTAAAATAACTTAACCTGCCAAAAATCATTTTTACCAGTTAAAAAACATAAAAACATAGAAATATGTCACCCTACCTGTTTTCAGTGCTATTTCCTGTCTGAGACATTCAATAAAGAGAAAAGATCAGATTTGGATTTTTAATTTAAAACTTGATCATTATACAATGGATTCAGTTTTCAATTTATCATGAAATGCTGCAAAATTCATATTAATCAAATGTATTAAATTATCAAAGACTGCATATAACCAAAGATTCATGTTATTGACTCAAAAAGTTAGCGGCCAGTGCCACACTGGCCGCACAGATGGAGTCTGACCCTTTTTTTTTTTTTTGACCCAATTTGACCAGTATTTGGCACTTGGCTTGTCAAATTCGGATCCTGGATAGTATCTGTATTAATTTTGCAAAAGCTTACAAAAGCTTTATCTCCTCTCTTTGTCTCTCTTTGTCTCTCTTTTCCTCTCTTTCTGTCTCCCTTTTTGTCTCTTTATGATTTGGGGTAGAGAGGGTTAAGGGCACAGAGGGGCCCCCAGTGGATGTGATTAAACCAGATGGGATGGATGACTGGGAGAAAGGCTGGAGAGAGAGAGAGAGGATGGAGGGAAGGATAGATTGATAGACAGACAGAGGGCTGTATGAGGGGGGCGGATGATGATGATGGCACTGCATTATGCATCGCGGATCATCGGCCCGCGTGACTTGTTGTACGGGCTGGTGTCAAGGGTGCCACTCCTGCTTCACACTCTCCAGCGGCGGGCCCGTTGCCATGGCAGCAGCAGAGCAACTCATTAGCAAATATTACCCTTGGCCCGTAGAGAGCGCAGGGCGATGACTTTGACGGACAGCAGACATCAAATAACAGGTTTGCTGCTGACAGAGAAAGGGGAACAGATGAGTGGGGAGGAGAGGATGGGATTGGACACGTACATAAGAAATGATTTAAATCCATGCAATTTGCATTTATTAGGCCAAGCTTTTGTTCTACTAGACCTTCATCAGAATATATATCAGATGTACAGATTACCATTCTGGAAGAAAAAACAATGTGTAAACTGGATGTAGATAAGCTTTATAAACCAAAGTTCATCATTCATTGTTAAAATATTGAGGATCCAGGCTAGCAATGTGTTTTGATTTCTTCAACCAAGGACTGGTGGAGGTGTGTGTGTGTGTGTGTGTGTGTGTGTGTGTGTGTGTGTGTGTGTGTGTGTGTGTGTGTGTGTGTGTGTGCGTGCGTGCGTGCGTGTGTGTGTGTCCAGCCAGTCCAGGGACTCGAACCAGCCACCCTCTACTATCTTTCAAAAAGTACCATGACTCGTCTAAATTTTGTGTCATCAATCATTTTGCTTTTCAAATGGTGGATATCTCATTTTGGAGCACAAGTCTTCATATATTAAGTGCAAAAAAACAGTCCAGCCAGGTGAATCCGGGCAGAAGCTGTGATAACCTCATTGACTTCACCTGTTAAATCTATTTTAATCATGTAGGGAGAGAGGGAGCTGCAGGGGAGGAGAGAGGCTACAGAGGGACTTTTTAAACCTTGAGACAACTGAGACATGGATTGTGCAAAAGACTGCAATTCAGTATTCAGAAAGAGAGTCTTAATATTTTGTACACTCAGTAAAATACATTCAAACTTCAGCTGCATGACCATTCAAAGGCAGAAAGATGGAGATGGAGATTAAAGGTGAAGTTTCTGCCCATATATATCGTATGGGATGTGATTCTAAACTCATGGAACTTATGCATACACTGTCTAATATGTTATTAACGGAGAACTTAGAGTATGTATACTATGTATTTGTACTATGTGTTTTAATGTAATGTTCTGTGGGAGTGGATGATGTGAGCTTATCGCTGTTGATGGACAAAAACCATGTATCTGCCAAATGCATTTTTCAGCAAGGAAGAAAAAGATGCTAATTCTTGTTGTTTTTTAACAGATTTCAAGCTCCCAAGGTTCACGAAACTCACCTAACACATAAACAACCTTCAAAACTTTCACTCCAAGTAAAGAAAATTACAGTTGCGTGTCCTCCGCGACAGCATGCTTTCTTCTCCCGGAGATGTGATTGACGGTTTGCACAGCCCTCCTCTCCTCAGCGGCGGCGCGGCGTGGGAAACGGCGGAGGATTTTTCAATAACAGGTGATCACGGCTGAGCAAACAACATCGAACCGTAGCATCCCGGCGCCAGAACATCCAGAACACCCGTTCCTCAGTCTCTCTGTCACACTTCAATATGTAGAGCGCACAAGAAGACTCTCGCCCCAGGTGTGTGATCCCTCTAATGGAAAATGGTGTATAATCGAGAAGAGAGCTAGTGAGCTAATGAAAAGGGTAGCGGACTGACATTTCCAGTGTGACGTCTGAAGTAGGGGTGACATTTACGCAGAAGGAGCCCCAAAGACAGTCAGTCTGTTGGAAAAGGCCTTCCTCCAATGTACAGGAGCAACACAGGAGAACGTGGAATGTGAAGCAGATTTCACCATGAGTCAGGCTCGCTGGCATCGCCCTCGGTTTTGTCTCCAGGTAGTATCGTTTGGCTGGATAGTGTTGCACAGATGGAGGATGCTTTTCGCGGTGGCTGTTAAATGTGAGGGATTTCAATCCAAAATGCCACACATCCACTTTGGAAAACGCAAAAAACTGTAACCTGACATTCAATGTTCAATATCTAAAAGTCACCGATGAGTACATCCTTTAAAATGTTGCAATTTCTTTAAGGAAAAGGTCTCCTTGTAGCTAATAATAGTTTTACTTTCTTGCCAGCATTCATTTTGTCAGAGTATATATTGCAAATATCTATCATTTTGTCTACAGGAAAGTATCAGAAGGTGGGATGCTGTTGGATTTCTGTTATGGTGGCCAGACATAATGTACAAAACAGGAGGACCACATCCATGACTTTGATGGACCAAGTGAATCCAGGTGAAAGCTATGATCCTCTAATCATTTGACCTGTTAAATCCACTTCAGTCATGAAAAGGAGAAGACGGAGATGGAAAGGAATGCTAATTTTCTTTTTGGTTTTTTTAACAGGTTTTCCCAAGAGTCGTGACACTCACCCAACACACATAAATGATCTTTCAGAAACGTTCATTTCAGGTAAGGTAAAGAACGCCACCGACAATACAGGTTTTTCTCCAATGACAGCGGGGTTCTTCTCCTCCAGACGTGATTGACGAGCTGCACAGCCCTTCACTCCTGCAGCGTGGGAGACGGAGGAGGATTTTTGATAATGAGATGGAGGGAGATGGAGATGAAGGGGAGGAGACAGGTGGAAGATGGAGTTTTGGGCCTTGAGACGACTGAGACATTATAGGATCTTTCTTAATCTGCGTTCTTGGGCGTTCTCGTGTCCCCCATGACGCATTTGACATAATCGACCAATTGCAGAACAAAAGAACGCCGAGGACAGAGAACAGATAAAGATCCCTGAACTTTACTTTCCAAACGAGGAGGCATCGGATGGTGACTTGGCTGATGAGGACGAATGGGAGGCACAGAGAGTCATTGCGAGAATGATGCGTCATGTCCAAACGGCGCTCCAGTATAGTATAGTACAGAACCGGTAGAAACGGCTGGGAAAAATGTGTGTCTTAATGGTGTGATGTCAAGCTTACAGCCCATCTCTATCCTCTGTATGGATGTTATAAGGATGCTCTCTCTAAGACGACCTGGGAAGAACCATAGACTGTAAAAAAAAAAGATGGACGTAGTGAGTGTGATGTCACCAATTGGCTTCTGAAGGGCCATTTTGTCAACATGGTGGTCACCAATATTTTTTGGAGCCAGAGCAGCCAAAGCAATGCCAAAGGTGGAATTTGGGGGAGCTTATCTATGTTCCCAGGGTCCTATGTTCCCCAGTTCTACATATGTGCTCTCCCAGGGTCCTATGTTCCCAGGGTCCTATGTTTAACCCTAAACCCTAACCCTAACCCTAAACCCTAACTAACCATATATTGTCCGCAGAGCCGCAGCACTGCCTGCTATTGGCCCATAATCGCCGACCTGTCAATCATTGGACAGGCGGCCTGTCAATCACTAGGAAAACAACCCCATTTTATATCCGTTATATATCCTGTTAATGACACAATTATTTTGAAAATCGCCATAAGAACACCCATTAGAAGTGAAATTGGCTACTGAGACCTTAACCTCTTGTCGAAAAAATTTATTAACTATATTTTGAGTGAGAAGTTGGGTTGTGGTCCCATTGACTTGCATGGAGTTGGGCAGTTTGGAGTCTTTTTGGAGCCGGCCTCTAGCGGACGTTAGAGGAACTGCTGCTTCCGCCACTTCCATATTTGGTTTCAAAATTCACCTGTGGTTTTTGGCCCCGCTTGGGAAGAACGTATTGATCGTACAAAATATTAGGAAGGTGCTCTTGATATTTTGCACACTATGTATGTTTATATGTGGATATATACAGTACATCAAGAAGCAAGCATGAATCATGGACTCTCCCAGCAGAGTCTGTGAAAGTATATGACCTTTCTAAGTGTAAGGTATTAAAGCGCACATACCTCCACACCTTTCACATACCTTTCACGTATAAAGGTCATATACTTTTATAGTCTCCCTTGAGAGTGTCCTGGTTTTTTTTTTTTTTTCATGAAACCTTTATCTAGCGCAACTTTCCCTGTCAGAAGTTTGACATTTCATCTACATCAAAAGTGGTGTTACTCAAAATAAATTCGGACCGATCCAACTTTTCAACTTGTAACCAACTTATAATGTCACACCTTAAACTCCACATGCTATAAGAACTTGCGAAACAGAGATACTAAAAGTCCAACAACCCCCACACCCCGGGATGACATTTTGCCCAAATGCATCATCGTACGTGACGAAATTGCATGAAATCTCCACAGAGCAGCGAAGGCCGTGTTCTCACAGAGGAGAAGTCCGTTGGGAGGGATTCAGGTTATTTGAGAAAGACACGATTCAAGGCAGGGCACATTTCCCGCCACATGGGGGAACTTAATCAGGACAGCTACGGAGGCCATGATCCATCTCTGGAGAACGGAGGACAGAGGGGTTTGAACCTTTGATGTCGCTGCCAGTGTGCTAGCCGCGCATTTCCCCGGGTGATAAGTGATTTAATAAGCGTGTAATGACATTGGCCTGAGGGAGGGAAATGCGACAAATGTTTTCTAAATCCTTTGTTTGCTTTTGGATTGGTAGGACATCTGGGGTTGCATGACAGGGACATGGAGATTAGCCGGTAAAAAGTGGAATAGGATTTTTTTTTTTTTTTTTTTTTTCTTCTCTCACAAGGTTGAGCGGTGTCAGTGATGATGTCACGCTGCTGAATTTCACGGGGACCACGATGGAAACGTGTCTCTGGCTTTATTTTGACGTCCTCAGTGATTTTATTTATGTTTCATGTGTTTTAAAGGCAACTTCATACGTTGGCGGCTTCAAACGGCAGGTAACGGTCTGAAACATTTTGACTTCAATACCCAGAAATCCTGTAAGGTAACTTGATACAGCATGATCATAATTTCCAACCTGACAAGTGTCCATATCTGATATCAGAATTTCATTTGTGCAAATAGGGCAAATCTACAGGGTCTCAATTAGAAATGGGACACTCCTCTCTACCGCAGCCCCACTTTGTGATTCAGCCTGATAAGACGGGTGTATTTTCACATAAAAATCTCGCCTAGTGCAGCTTTAAAGCCGTCAAATGAATGAAATAAAAATGTAAGCGCTGTTTGTATCAATTTTTCTGCCCGCCAACAGTCGTAGAGCTTAAGTTTGAGTGCATTTTTGTTCACTGAGGCTACAAAATATTACGACCCTCTCCCTAATATCGAGTCCTACCTCCTTTCCCGCGACCCATGCCTCAGTTGTCTCGGAGACTTTTCTTACGCACTCAGTGTTTTGCCATACGTCTCCCCATCAATAATTTGACAACGGGCCCATGTTATTGCTTCTGCAGAAACTACCAACATGACATTTACTTTGAACGATGACACTTTATGGTTTATGTCTCTCTTTACAGCCATTATTTTGATGGATGAGAGATGGGCCGCCGTCTCCGGCTCCGCGGTCGTAACATCTCCGCGTCTTATTGTCTCATAAGTCACGCTGCTTTCACAGAGTGCAACTGCGAGGAGAAACGTCTTGCCATTGCTCCGACGCCTCTGTACACACTCAGCTAGCTTTTTGACTACATTAATAAATAGTTCTTTTTTTAATTTAACCGTATCAAGACTTGGAGTGGGGGTGAACGCTCTGCTGCTGGTGCGGTTTTGGGGTCTGAGAGGGTGAGAAATGAGGAAAGCCGTCTCAATCCTCCATCACTCTCCCTTTTCCTCGAATGCTCTATTTCTCTCTCTCTTTGTCCGCTGTCTGACAGATACACATGCAAACATGGAGACTGACATGAATACGCGCCCACGTGAACATCCTACATTCATGTGCACACACACACGCACGCACGCACGCACGCACGCACGCACACACACACACACACACACACTTTCTCTCGCGTCTATCTGTCATATTTGGCACTCTCTTTTTTCTCTCCCCTCTGTCTCTTTCTTCTCTATCTGTCTCCCTCCCTCTCTCTCTGTCTGTCTCTCTCTCTCCCCCCCCCCTCCCTCCCTCTCTCTCTCTCTCTCTCTCTCTCTCTCTCTCTCTCTCTCTCTCTCCCTCCCTCTCTCTCTCTCTCCATTGACAGTAAACCCATTTCAAGGTCCCCTGGTCTTAAAACACCAGTAGCTGTCATGTCAGATGTACTGAGGTAGAGAGGAGGAGTGGATCTAGTTTACTGCAGACCACAGCAGGAAGACACAACATCAACTGGCACACACACACACACACACACAACCGCACATATCCTACATACATGGTTGACATGCACATGAACATACACATACTGCTGACATACAGATAAGTGTGCATGCAGAGACACATGTACAGTCAAAATACACACATGCATATTGTCAACCTGCACATAAATTAGTCTTGGTGAGGTTCCCCTGGATATTGCACATTTGGTAATATTGTAGCTGGTCACTATTGATTGTTATTGATTGTTATATTAAAACCCCACTATGACTTCAGGACTCATAATTAAGCCTAAGGAGGATTTCAAAATATACTAGTTTGACATGTAGAGACTAGATCCAGTTTGCAGGAATTACAGTATACAACACCTTTTCACCAGGCAACTTTGCACATTGGCGGCCCCAAATAGCAGCAAGAGGACTTCAATACTGAACTGTCTTTATATACAGTATGTCTTTTATACCAAAGGATACAAAAGGGACGAGAGAGGAAAAAGATCTCATGTTGGTGAGTCCAGTTTTCTCTAGACGGAGCGCTGCTCACTGCTGTTTAGGAGACAGTTTGTAGTTTCATGTCACTGGGAGTCACAGTGGTCAAATAGGGCGAAACTACAGGGTCTCAGTTTGTGGGAATGGGACACTTCTCTATTGCAGTTCCACTTCCTGATTGGCTGATACGATCGGTGTATATTTATATAAAAATCTTCCCTAATGAAGTTTTAAATCCTTCAAGCAATGCGGCTCAGGGAGGAGGGCTGTGAGAAAATGGTTACTCACTCAGTAGATGAATGATGAAAAGGAGACTTGTTGAATGTCTTTCTAAAAAGATTAAGTTAATTGAATAATTATATTATACAATAGCGTAGGACAATTACATAGAAATGGGACAAAAAAGAATTGAAAAGTAAAAATCTCTATAACAAAAAGTAGGTAAAAATTCTAATAAAATGTAAAGTTCCACACTGTTACACAACTTCTTGAATTCTGGTGATTTCCTCTTGATGTCTCCAAATGAATTCTAATACCTGCTCTTCTATAGCATTCTGCACTAGGTTTACACTGTTCTTCTTTTCTTCTACCATCTCCAATTCTGTGGGAATGTTCATGATCACATCTGTTCATGCCCAAGAGTCATTGTGCGTCAATTTCATGGGTTTTTCCCTGACATGTGAAGTGTTCTTATTTCAGGGCAACTTTTTGTTCCTTGTTCCTCATCATATTGTTTCCAGTTAGCCTCGGGTCTTTCCCTACTCGGAGGCTTGAACTTCCTTGCATTGAGGGTGAAAACAACTGACCATACATGCATTATTACGATCATTAGTTTCCTCCTTTTAGATCTTTTCTTATTTATTATCCCTGTGCTCCTTGACCCATTCTTGTCCCCTAAGTGACCTCGCTTCACAAGTGGATCATCTTCTTAAATCATTAGGCATACATGGACATGGACACATTCCTCTCTACTGTCCATTCAGACTCCTCCATCGATGCTTCTGTCATATGTCCTTCCCTCATGCCCGCTATCATGTGATGATTGTATTGTGAGTCATTACTTCTTGTATCCTGTTTCTCAAAATTCAGACCATATTTCCCATAAACCATTTTTTGTCCCGTCATAAAGAGGATGTTGCTTCTTTGGTCAAAAGGTTTTCTCTTTGGCTTTACTGAAGAGAATAAACACGTTGGAGGTGATTTTTCCATCGGCCTTTCACTCGTTCCAACATCTACCATTGCGAAAAACTCATAAGGCTTTAGCTCCATTTGCACTGGAAGAACAGCACCTTCTTCCTGGTTTGCACCGTAAAGCAATCTCCCTATGTGCCATAAAGCAACCAATCACATTTCTCCTGACCTAGTGGCACACATTGTAAAATGCAGTATAGAGGCCAGTGGAGGCACCCAATCATCTCGGCAATAATTACGCTAATTACTCAAAATGATTGTGCTAATGATTTATTATTGTGAAAATGCCCATAGCACCGTTAAACTAATTGTCCATTGATGTCTTCTCTTGCTTGTGGTACTCTTCTTTCTCAAGAGGCCTCATGTCCATCCAGTTCTAAGCCGCAAAACAATAATATATTTACACACACACACACACACACACTCAAGCACATTTCCTATACAGAAAACACACATCATATCCCTGCTACACTTGCTTTCTCCTTCAAACAAGTGTGTTTGCAGCCTTTTTGATATCAGAGAAATTATACTCTCAGTAATTCAGAATATCTTCCACTCCAAATTTACTCTGATGAATTCTTAATATCCTCCCCCATTCATCTCAACAGTTGATGTGCGTTATGCGCGCTAGACGGTTTTGGCTCCGAGGTGCATTTTCTAGACGCATTGTGCTACAGAAGCTACACTGTCAGTGAGGATTACTGCATTTTATGGTGAAGGTTCCCCCCTGGGATGTCATTACTTTAAACCCTCCTGCAATACATCAATTTCTAATTAACATTTGCATACCGGATCATCGGGGGGTGGCTGAGAGGAAGGGGGGGGGGTATGAGGACTCACACACATACATTTATGCTAATTAATTGAAATAAAATGAGCCTGGAGCTTAAGATGGGGCGGAGCGATGGAATGCTTCAACACCCAGTGGGAGGGGCGGGCTGGATGCTCGAGCGCTGTCAGCGACGCCCGGTGCATCCAAAAACACCCAGGGACCCCGATACTCCAGAGACCTGAACGAGGTGGTGGGTGGGTTGTTGTGGGGTGCTGTGATTGGGTGGTGTGTGTGTGTGTGAGGGGGGGGTGCTTGATTGTGCAAGTGTGTGCTCTTTTATGTGTGTCATGGGGGGGGGGGGTGTATGTACGTGTGTGTGTGCACGTGAGTGTTTGCATGTGTGTAGACTATTAGGGTTCGACCTATATGGGTTTGTGAAGGTTTGTGCCGATATTTTTGTATTAAAGCTGCCAATAGCCGATATTTCCGATCATTTTCATGCCAAAAAAAGTATTCAGTGTTTCCCCCAGCGTTTTATTCTTGTCAGGGTGGAAAAGCCTCTGAAACATTTAGACCATCATGTGAAACTCAAACTCCCCATTGAAACTCAGACTGATGAAATTATTTTAGGGTTAGCAGCTCTTTAATAAGGCAGGGAGACCCACTGAACCTATTAAATGGCAGGGGAACTCTGGGATACATTACAGCATTGTAGCTGATCTACAAAATACATAATTCAGTAATTCAGTAGACTAAAATTTGTGAAAAACAAACTTTTATTGCAACTGTTTGTTAGACTGTTTTCATGTAGCTGTGATCAGGGAGGAACCTCCATCATATCGACAGTGGGCCACATGATTGGCCAATATCTCATTTTTCATTAAAGGACAATATCGGCTTGATATATCAACATAGCAATATATCGATCAAACCCTGTGTGTGCACAAGTCTGTGCATGTGTGAGTTGGTCTGTGTGTGTGTGTGTGTGTGTGTGAGAGTGTGTGCTCTGGAGATCTCCTCTAGTCGGGGTGGAAATCTCACTGCAGGAAACCTCACTGCACTGCACAGATCATTTAGATGATTTCAGTAAATAAGCCTTTTATTTCCCAGGATAATGTCACTTGTTTCAAGACATTTACTTGAAAAGCATTCTTGTTTGACAATTTAATTTCTTGCTTTTGTGATTATAACCTGTAAGAAGTCATATTGACACAAATCAAGTGAAATGTATTTTAACTGGAAAAATGATCTACAAGTGTAGTCAGATAATTTGACTAAAATTATCCTGAGATTTACTTGATACGTCTGGATACTAGCTTTTCTGGCCAATTTCTTGCCAAGCTTGTGATTTGCCGTGTACAGATGCATGGTAACACATGTGTGTGTGCGCACGTGAGTACGTGTGTTCGTGTGTGTATGTGGTTGATAGGGCTAGGAGGAGAGTAGAAGACAAGTGGGGTGTCGTGACTTTGCTCCAAGCAAAGCGGCTGTTGAAACAGACGTGCAATGTCTTCCTCAAGTGTTCTTGTTGCCTCATCTGAGTGCAAATTGGGGTTGGGAGCAGACGATAAATTTCTACTCTGTATGCAGATGCTCTAATGCAAGCAATATCGAAGTCAAGAACTGTATTCAAGGCAAAACCTATTAGATTCTGCGGTCGGCTTTCTTATGGAGTCAAGAGTTATAAAAACAACCCAAACTCCTTGTCATTGTTACAACACCGGTGCAGCTACGTAGGGGTGTGAACCACCAGGCTATTTTTACAGCAGTGTAGATGGGCAGCCCTCCCACCACCAGGCAACAAAGTAAGGGTGCGATCACGCCTACAGTTTGTTATCTTTGGTCCAAACTATACATAGAACAAAAACATACTTTGTTGCAATTCTGTATTTGGTTTGTTTAGTGACATGGACTCACAAGTAGTTTATTGGGCAGAGTTTTGGTAACCTGTTATTCTGCCAGGTGAGAGATTTTTGGCAGCAGGGGGAATCAAAACAAATCCAGTTCTGGTCCCTTTAACTTTAGCTAAGCATGATGCACTTTTTGCTGTAATTTCTCTTCTCTGGTCTTTGTACCAGTTAAGAACACAGGAAGAAATAGCTGCATATGAGGCTTTCCAAGCATGAGAACTGCTGGCTATCAGATGTCAATATCTGTCTTCTTATACCCATAAACCCTTGCGTTTTGGGGTACGTTCTCACTCCTAACAAACCCGCTCCACAGAGGACTGAGACTCACATTTTCAGCCGTCTTTGTGCCGTTATTTGGTGCTACCCGAGTTCAAACAGCATTGTTCTCACCTGGACAAATGAACCGAATTAAATTAACACTCCAGAGCTTGAATAAACCACTCCAAACATGCTTGGTATGAACACAGCCACAAGTCACATGATCAGAAATGTATGGCAGTGTTTCCTGGCAACAAGATGTCCCTTTGTGATTAAAGCAATACTGTTGTGGCACTGTTACCCATCGGAATTGTTGCCCTGACTATCACTGACCTCAGGCTACTGCACATATGTCGACATTTTTTTTTTAACAAGGCAGCCATATTAAATTTTAAAGAGCTAGTGCATAATAATAACATCATTAGTTGGCCATGATTGTCAGCTCACTATATTTCAGAGTCAGCTCACTTTAACCTGCAAGCACCATAAATATAGGTGGAATTTGTCTTGGTGACATTGGGGCAGAGACGCATCGGCATCTCAGTGTTTCACAGTACGTACTGACACATGTGGTTCAAGGACAACAGGACCTTCTCACAACAATGTTCCTAAAAAATGATTCCCCCCCTTGTACCATGATGAATCTACTCTCCCTTTGGGATGAAATTACATGTTGTGTGTCAAGTTGAGGCGGAGTAATACGCTCCGATTATCAAGCAATGCACTGAATCTTCGACTATCTCCAAGGAATGCTAATCACTCTTCTATTGGATTTTTCTGTGACGCCTGCCATTAATCCTCACCGCAATCTCATGTGATGAAACCGCGGCACTCTTTTGAACGTAATTAACTCCCATGATCGCTTTTGAACCTCACTGCATTGAGTGCTCTGATCGAGAGAAATTACACCAGGCTATTGCGAGTATTTAATGGACCCACGAGTGTCAATTAATGTAGAGAAGCTTTTCATTGCGCTTTCTTTTCATGTCCGCTAGCCCAGGATTTTATTAAAAAGCACTTATCCCGAACCTCTGCTTTGGAATTGAACAGCCTTCTAAGGCATTACAATACCCAGCGTCCTGTTGTGATTAGCCTGAGGGTGCTAGACCTTCATCATGGTGACTTTGGACCCAACTCTGCCTCTGGTTTGACTTCACTGCTTCAGGCAAGGACTTGATAGATGAGAACAGGGCGCACAGTCATATGAAAAGGTTCTTCAATACACTTCAATCAAGTTAGACCAGTTGTAATATTCTGACCTTTATCAAAGACGATGTGATTAAAAAAAAAACCCTGGGCCAGGGGTTTCCCAAATCTCTTTTGGTGCTGAGGTGGTTTTGTGGCAGGGTTTTGGGAAACCACCACTAACAATTCCACATAGGCTTTTAATGCACCCATCAGGCCTCTTAACTTGCCTGTAATATGTTAATTTGCATTTGTTTTTATCTGTATTCATCTCCATTGTTGCTCTGTAAACCACTTTATGGCAGAACCTATATTGTTAATATATGGGCTCCCATATTGACCAAAATATTAAAGAACACTTATCACTGCGATAAATGTTCTGCAGCTTTCTAACGTGATTTTTTGCATGTTAAAGGCATACTGAACAGGATTTCCCCCCTTGAATTAGCATAAACTCATCCAAAAATGATCCTACTCAATCATTACTTATGGCCCATTGGTAGCCTGTGACAGTGTCTGTATCTGCAGGCAGCCTGCCTTCTGCTTCTATTTTCTTATTTCTCAATGTTTGGGACGTTTCTTGGCAGTGGGTGTGGCCGCCTGCAACTAAAACCACTGCTGAATCGTTCTGTGTTAGCAGTCCTGTGTGTGTCGTGAGCTGGCAGCTAGCTGCCGTTGTTAACGTAGCTTCTTTGTAGTAGAAACGCTGATATCTAAGCCAGTGATTCTCAACTGTTTTCATATCAAGGACCCTAATCTACCCCCATTTGATGAGATTTTGTCTCTCGGACCCAAATCTGAGAATATTTTTATTGTTAGATATGATTTTGTCCATAATTCCATGACTATCTGTAGAGAGATGACAGTGAAACGATGATCAAACATTCTCTAATTGTGTTAACTTCTTGTAAATGAAATAATGCTGAAGTTTAACAATTCATCAATTTGCTGGGGACCCCCTGGAACCCCCTCAAGGACCCCTGGTGGTCCCCGGACCCCACGTTGAGAACCACTGATCTAAACTAACCGGCACCTACCTGTCCAACAGAAAACAGGCCAACTCAGTGTCTCTCTCTTCATCCCCGTCTTCAATACTCGCCAACGGGTGAAAGCAAACCCCAGATTCACTCTCGTTTTGGAATGAGTCTTGTCTGCTTGGCATTTCGCCTTGCTGCACTTGCATTTTGTACAGTTCTGGCAACAGTGTTCAGGAGGTATGTGTTTTGCGTCTTGTTGAGCTAGGGAGGAGGGATCAACTTTGTGTTTACAAGCCACAACCGGCAAAATCCTACTCAGTATGCCTTTAAGCTTGAATAAATCTCCTTGTTTCTGCATTCCAAGTGGTTTCCCTCCTCCCAATATTAAACATATTGTTAAAATCACTATATCGATAAATGAAACTTGACTGGGCACCTTCTCGAACTCTAAGAGTCTCACACGCCGAGTCCACACACTGGCTTCGCTATGATGGTCTGGCCGCTCGCATTCATCAATATTGTAGAGACTGCAGTCATTTCATACTAGACGTGCTGTCAGAACAAGCCAATGTTCTGTGTCTGTTTTTGTTTATGGCTCCGGTGATGAGCGCTGGCATCTCAGCATCTGGCTGAACAATTATTCCCATAATACCCAGGAGAGCATGAGATTATGTCTCCTCCCACCCATGAGCGCTGCAGCGCACAGCCTGTAATTCAGTCTCCCCAGAGGGAAGCAGGGGGGCTGGAAACAAAGGATGGCAGCAGACCGTACTGAATGACAGGTTGTTGGATGTTGAAGTTGGACAGAAATGTTTTTTTTTTTTTTTTACTTGATTCATCTGGTGTAAGTTCTGCTGAGCACATATTATCTTACTCAGCAACACTCTGCTTCACATCCATACAGTCAGAGCTGTAGTACTTCAGTCCAGTCTCCAGACTCCAGACCATTTTTTTTTAATCTGTTTTGTCTTGGACCGCTCTTGGTCTTAGTGGATTTTCACTCATATATGTCTTGGTCTTGGTCGCTATTGGATGTTGGTCTGACTTTTTTCCTTGTTTTCTAAAAATATATATATTAAAAAAAAAGGTAATTTTACTGATGTTTGGTTTATTTTCTATAGTATAAACAATTTAAGGGACTTCACCTAATGTTCCTCGAACTTCTACGCAATGATTATTCAAATTCCTATGCACTGATTAGTTGGATGTTGAAGTGTACAGTACAGACTGGATATGCAGATAGATCTACATCTCTGTTCATCCTTAAACTCCATAAGCATATTTATTCCATTAGGAAAGATTTACTTTTTATTGCCTTTTTTGGCCATGATCTTGAATAGAACACGATTTGGTCTTGACTTTGTCTCGACCCACTTTGGATCTGGTCTTGACTCGAACCTGACTGAACCTGGTAATGGAATTGATTTGGATTCGACTAAGTTGGTCTTGACTGAAGCCCTGCATACAATTACATCAGCACACTTCTGGGAACTACCCAGTATAACCACAGTCTTTTACTGCTGGCAGCTGAGTGGCTGAAAACAATCGCGGGTTAAAGTGTGGAGGTCTTGCTCAAGAGCTGCTTGATGGCAGCAGTCAAGTGAGCGGAGAGCATTGCTGCTTCGCTTTTCCAGCCCAGATTTTCCCAGCCCAAGTACAGGGATTTGAACCTGTGACCCCTTGGTTACAAATCCATTCCTGTAACCTCGAGGCTACTACCAACCCACCGAGTACAACTACAGCATTCTGTGATGTACGGGCTAAGAACACCAAAACAAGATAAACCAAATGTGGTGAGAAGGGACATAATAATAACTTCTATAATATCTGTCACTTGAAGGACCCAGTAAATGTGAAGTTTGCAAACCATATTAAATGAAGCTAATTGAACACATTCAGATTTACAACCACTTTCTTGTTTTGTTGGCGACTGGATAGCTATACTGGAGCAGCAAAGGATTAGTACTCCCTGGAATATGTTGCCTCTTGATATCCATTCAGCAGGAAGTGAAGTAGTCTTTTTAAAAAATGATGAAACACCTGTTTTGCAAGAATAAAAAAAAGCAGATCTAATGTGTGTTTTGACCATATGGTCACCTAGCTGAAGTTTTGGGAAGCTTATTTATTGGGCTTGTTTTTAATAAATTATAGTATTGGTGTCTTTTGTCACAGCTGCACATTTGCGGACTGTTGCTTTTAACTTTTACATTTTGTCTATGAATATTGAGGCTTGTGTGTCTGAACTCAAGGAAGACTAACTAGGTGCTAAACATCAGCTAATGGGCTTCGTAATAAACATTGACCTGGTGAAGACCATACATGCTCAGTTGACTTTCCTGGATAAATAAGGTGAAAATAAAAATCGAACCATTATTGCAGCTAAAAGATGTTCTATGCCAGTAAAACAGGACAGGACAGGGGATGAACGTTGAAGTCGTTCTGAGTTTTTACTACTGCTGTTTGTTTTGTAGTTTGTTTAGTTCAGCTGCAGGCTTGCAAAATTTATGACATGGCAATGATGTGAGATTCCTCCCGCTGACCGTGCTCGGAGTACTTTCTGCATAAAAACTGTGAAGCATTCATTAACAAAGAAGATGTGGTGTTTTTTTGAATTCGTGGCACAATTCACGCATCTGATGCCGTGGTTATCGTTGAGCGATTTGGATCAATAGGCATTTCGGTGCCCGCTGTGAGCGTCTCACACGGCCAGATGTGTTGTGGCGTTCTGATGTGGCAGGAGGGCGTCAAAGGAACAGGACTGGCGAGCGTATCACAGCCGATTGTTAAATATGCACCGGTTCAGTCTTCCGGAGTTCGCCCAGCCCCTAATCAAAAACCATGGTGGGCATCTTGAGTAATTGATGCATAGCTAATGGCTTGGTGATTAATAGCCTGGCGCTCGACTTGCATCGGTGTGGCTGATCCAAAGACGAGAGAGAAAGGGGGGGTAGGGGGTGGAAACAAAGACCCCGCAATGTTCTGTGACGCGTTCAAGGCCGAGGAACATTGTCAGCCCGTTGCTCGTATAAAAGCCATCTAATTAGAGAAGAAAAGCTCAGCGCTGGGTGTGTTAATAAGTGATGGGTGTTAATTAAGTTTGCCCAGGCATATGTAGATTTGCTCTCCGGATTAACATGGGTGTGAAGGACGACAGGGGGGAGGAGGGACTGTTGGCGAAGTTGGCAGGCTCCCATTGGCTACAGGCTTCTATGGTAATTGTGCACCTGACTGCTGATTGGTGGAGGGGTAAATGAGATTCAATGAAAGGACCTCTGGGTGTTTGCAAAGGTCACAGTTTTGTGCCTGGTGACAGGGGGGGGGGGGCGACTGTATCCGAATTGCATTTTGACCAGTTGCACCCTCCACACTCAACAAGTGCCAGCCAAGAGAAGAAAAGGCGCTAATTGCTGACATCCTTTTCGCGCTAATGCCCTTTTTATTCAAATGAGGGTCAACGGTTTCTTCATTTGTATGCAAGCAACACAAAAACCGACTATTAAATACCAAGAAATTTCCTTGGCCAGGTCGGGAGAGCTGATAGATGGAATCTGCGGTTGCATCTACGGATCCCCCTGATGCGAACAACAGCGGTACATGATGCCATTATCCCATGCTGCGCCTGGCCAAGACAGATGGTCCTGTGGGACCAGTGAGGCGTCGCCACCCCCCCCCCCCCCCACACACACAACCCCCCACCCCCCTCCTCCTCTCTCCACAGAGTCTATTGGTGGATCCAGCGCAGCACTGGGCTAATATTAGCCACAGATAAGGACACCTGCAGAGCGAGGACATTTGGCATCAACCAGAGATATAGGGAAACCTTCACTCCCGCTATTTATAGCCTGCAGGAATGAGAGGAGGAGGAAGGCCTGCATGCTGTGACGTTCTGTCATTTGCTTCCCTGTCTTGGAAAATACGTGTTGGGGAGTAAATTAATTTCCCAACTTGACTCTTGTTTTGATTCTACTGTACTGTGATTCAACGTAACGTGAGATTTTGTTTTAACCCCTTTTGTTTCCCGTTGGGGATCTTTTTAAATGAACCTTGAATTGAATACGGATATGAATAACAGCATTTATGTATTTATACATGCATTTATAGCAACATTTAAGCAGTGATGCAGTTCATTCTGAAGTAGAATCTTGTTTATTGAATCGCAGACCAGCGTTTGGATGGATGGATTCATTTTCAGTTCACTCAATTTAGGAAATTGATTGTTTTTTTTGATTGTCAAAATTATTTTGCCCTAAAACCTTTTTCATACCCAATCTAGAAATTATTTTAATAATTGAAAATTAGGTATCCATCAGTTACAATCACTATGATGGTAATTGCACAATTTGTAAATGCCAAAGCAGGATGATGTAGCGATTAGGGAGAATGGCCTTCGCCCAGAGTGTTGGCAGGCATCCACCCTGCTGAAGTGTCCTTGAGCAAAACACTGAATCCCTACCAGCTCCATGGTCGCTGTTCTATATCTGAACCTGACCTCTGACCTCTGACCTCCCTGTGGAGGCGGGCTTAAGAAGACAGAATTTCAATCAATCAATAAACTATCAGATTATTATTATTTTGACTGGTGTGTGTATTGAGAGAATTGACTCTAACCCTCCTCTGAACTGACTGTTTAACTGAAAAGACATAATCAACAAAATATGCAGTGATCCAAATATAGTTTTCTATTAAAATTGTGTAAAGCTGTTGGAAATAAAAGCTGTCTCCCTGGTAATTAGACAGTACAGAGTATTTCAGGAATACATGTCCCTGCATGCTTCATAGTTGTGGTTCTGTGTTGCTCAGTGGGCAGAGCATGGGAATAACACCCATGCTAAATATGAACGCTCTCATGATAGTGTGAGAAAACATGTGTGTGTTGTATATTTCGGAGGTTTATTTTAGAGGCCCAGTAATTCAGTGGATTTTGGTTATATATATATGAACATTTCACAGAGGATATTGACTTGCAAGGTTTTGCCCTACATAATATTATTTTTTTTAATCAGCTGATTTAATTTATCGCATGAGGAAAACCATGTGGAGGAGATGACAGCATGTTTTGCACTATGACCAATGTTCTCTACCACCGTTACAACCTCAGAATATCAATATCCATATAGCACATTTCATACAGCGGATGAATTTCAAGGTGCTTCAGAGTGATTAAATCGTGCTTGAATAAAATCAAGCATAATAGCATAAAGTACAAATGCAGTAATACATCACTAAGATAGAACAGGACATTTCCAACTGTCAACTGTAATCAACTGTCTGTGATGATATCAAATGCTTCTCCCCCATGCTGTTACATTTGTCTCATTTTCTCTCGCAGGCTGAGTTGTGTATGTCAATCTTCTTCTTTGTTTCTCGAGTGTGTGATGTGATGTGTGTGTGGGTATGTGCGCGTGTAGGTGTGTGTTTGTGTGTGTGTCCTTAGGTTATCAACATACCTGAGTGTGTGCATATGTGTGTTAGTGTGTGCTTGCCCTTGTTGTCAACATGCTTTAGTAAGTAAATGTGTGTATCTATGAATGTGTGTGTGTGTGTGTTATATTTCTATACTTATGAGAAAATCCTCCAAAGTGAGGATATTTTACTGCTCCTCATTTCTTTAACAGGCAAATTTAGGGTTAAAACTACAATTAGGATTTAGTTTAGGTTGGGATGTGGGTTAAAGTGATGTTAACTTTGGTAGTATCTTGTGTTGTGTATCTTCCTCCATGATAAATCCCCAAAATCAGCGATTCTCTGTTATCAGTTGCTCCGGTAGAGGAGATTAGAGAATTGTGTTTTTTTCTCTCCATTCACTGCCATTGTATGGAGGAACAGTCTGAAAATCACACTTCTAGCACATAAACAAACACAAGCAAAGCAGATTCTGACAATATATAAAAAAAAACTAGTACTGTCGCTCACATGTGGTTAAGTGAATCACTTTCTTTATGTTTATTAAACCTTTCAGTTTGAGCAAGTGTGACACCGAAATCCATCGGAGGAAACATATGCCGAATTCAACCCAAGGTACTACCAAAGTTCAACACCACTGTAAGGTTAGGCACGTGGTTTAAAGGAATAGTTCACCCAAAAATGAAAATTCTGTCATCATCTACTCACCCTCATGCCAAATGAAACACAGGTGAAATTTGTTAGTCCATATAACACACAGGGAGGCTGCCAGCACAACTTGGTAGCAGCCTTCTCCAAAACAACTGAAGTCAATGGGGACCTGTTCTTTAGAGCTCCAAAACAAAAACAGCCAAACAATCACACTGTGAATAGAAAGACTGTAGTTAAGATTTGCACTAAATGATGGTGTAAATATACTGTAGGTCTTTTTGGAACTCTGAAGAGGAGTTGATGACAGAATTTTCATTTTTTGGGTGAACTATTCCTTTAAAGGTGAGGGAATCAGTGTAGACAATGAAGGTCTTCACAAGTGTGGTAAAACAAACGTGCGTGCCCGTGCATCGCTGTATTCGATTATCTCCCGCTTGCTGCTTGGCTGCGCGCGGCTCCAGAGGCCTGTGTGTGTGTGTGTGTGTGTGTGTGTGTGTGTTTGTGTGTGTGTGTGTGTGTGTGTAGTCTGCTGCCGGCCTCATACAAAGCCACACACTCCTACACACACACACACCGTCTGCTCGCCGGCTGCTATCATCTGCTGGCGTGAAAACACACCAGCTCGTGCCCTCCGGGGGGTGGGGTGGGTGGTGGGGGGTAGGGTTGGTTTAGGGGGGGGGGGCAGGTTTCTGGCAGGCCCTCCGCTCATCCCTTTCACCCCCACACACACTGGGCTGCCTGTCTCCGACTCTCCCTCCTGTCAACTCAAGGCCTCCTCCATCATGTGTCTGTCACTATCGCTCTCCGTCTGTCTCCATAGATCGCTAATAGACGTCCAAGTCAGAGCCGGTGAGTGACGTGCCGTCACAGCTCAGGTGGGCGGGATAATGCGGCGTGTAACGAGATTACAGTAACCTGACTACAAGTGGGAAGGTAGCGGTGGTGTGTTGCTGTTCGTGTAAAAACACAGTTCTCCGATTACAAATAGTTTTGAGGGCATTTTGCTGCTGTTGGGAGAAAACCTTGTAACGCCAAAATGTCAACTTTTTGGGAACGACCATGCATATTTGGAGGTTAAACTAATGGGTTTTTAAAAGGTTTCATAAGCACAAAAGGTCATAGTCCCCATGAAATGAACTCCCACTACTTTTACTCCCTGGAAAAGCTGTACTAGTAGGCCTAGGTGTAAATATAAATTCCATCCAATAAAACCATCAGATTTTTGAACAATCCCGCCCCTCCATTCCTCCCATCAAATAAAACTGCATTTCTGGTGAAGATGCCTTTTCGTGGGGACTTTAAAACATGAACACTGCCAAAATTGGAGTTACACAGTTTTCACATGACAACAGTGTAACTCCAGCTTTGGTGATTTTCATGTTTTAACTTTTTAAATTTAACAGTTTAAGGATTACAAAATTCCCTTGGGTTTATGAAACTCTTAAAACCCATTGGATAAACTGAAAAATGCATTGCCATCAAGCTAAAAACAAGGATGTTTATCTTAGTTTCTGAAAAGGTGACATTTTGGCGATGCAAGGTTTTCACATGACAACGATATTCTTGTCCCCATAGATGTGGAATAGGTGCTATATTCATGGTTAACCACATAGCCATTCATGAAAAGTAAAAGAACACAGTTTGTGAACTTCAACTGTCGGGGACTAACATAATTGGCGAGGCAAGGCCAGTTAATAGACCTGCAAAGTACAAAAACTGACAAGTCAAATAAAACAATCAATAGCATAAAGTGCTAGTGATTTTTAGAGCCCAAACCCACTCGTACCGCCTCAGGATCGCTGCTGCAATGAAGCCGAGAAGTCCTGGTTCTGATAACCCCTCTGCTCCTGGAGGGACAGAGAGAGAAATATGCTTTGGCTCAGGGAGAGGAATCAGTGAACTACTTAAGAGCTTTATGTTGCAAACGGGTGGAGAATATAGAGGAGACAGATAATTTTTGCAGCTGTGTGCACAACATCCTCTCCAACTGCCTCCTGTCCTGAGCAGATGTGATGGAAGAGGTGACAGCAGTTTCAGTCACGGCTCTGGAGAAGTCCGCCATAGTTCCCTGATTGACACCAAATTGTTTTTTCAACTGTTGAAGGAAGTACAGTCTCTGGTGATCGTTCTGTATCGTGCTGTTGGTGTTGATTTTGGCATTTTCTGAAGGCATGGGAGGTAGAGATGCTCAGGGCGCCTGAAGTTCTCCTTCCTCCTACATTACCTGACTATAAATTACAGTTGGTTGGAGTTCAGCCTTGTCCCTCCAAAAGCCACCATCTATCCACCATGTATAGGGATGACAGTAATCTGATTACAAACAAAAAGGTAAATACCATGTGTTAATTTTATTCTGATACTCTTTAAAATATGTGATTACTTGTCAGGTTACTTAGAAGTACGTTTTCCTCAATAGATATGAAGAGTTTCCTTCCAAACTGACATATCCACCAAATGAAAAATATAACATCTACCCCAACAAAATTACAGGCATGAAAGTGGATGGAGTAGTGATTGTTACCTTTACTTACAAAATAGCAACAGTAGCATTTTTTTTAAAATATTGAGCAATGAAGATCAGCTTTCAACTTTTTTCCAAAATTGATTTATGGATTTTTGAAACCAAACCCTTCATATCTTTCACACTGAATTCAAAGTAAACAGCAAAGTTCAGCGAGGCTCACTGACTCTCTTCAACTGCTCATACCATTTTTCTTTACTAGTTTGTACAAAGATATGTGAATTGAGCTATCACCCGTTATCTGCAATCACAGGGAAAGACGATGGAGTTCAGGAATAGAGTGACCCTTCCTCCAACAGACGTGAGTGATGGATGTGAAGCGGCCAGTCACTAAAAAAATAATGGCTGTTGTTTTCATTGGAAGAAGGTGAAGATGTAAAAGAAAGAAAGAAAAAATCCAACAAACTCTCCTAAAAGAAGTGCTGAATATTCTTTTTTCCTGAAACAAACATTTCACATTACAGTGCAGTCACAGCTAGAAAAATGTTCAACATACTTACATGCTGTATATGCGAAGTTCTATTCTAAAATTCTATATATCCATATACCAAGAAAAAAAATCCTTTAAAATATAGAGGATTCAGTCTCACATTTTGTCACATTATCCTTTAAATAGCAGCATAATTTGTCTGATTTGTGTCCTATCATTCATCTCATTCTGGAGCTAAACGCTAATGCTAGTTATTCCAGATAATGGCTAAAATGCAAAATGTTATGTCATTGTTATCTCTTGTGCAGAAGCCTTTCTCTTCCAGGTTTTTTACTGACATTCACGCTTTTTTTTTTTTTTATTATGTTGATAATCCTCATGAAACCTATAATTATGTGTTGAATGGATCTTCCCCCCACCAGGGAAATCAATTCAATCTCAAAGGCTTTTTGTTTAATTTATGAGATGGGATTTTAATTCCACTGGCTAATGAAAACTAATGAAAACTTCCATTCACATTTCTGTCGTAGATCAGCATATCAATAGCACTGATGCAAGGCATTTTAATACATTAACTGACTCAATTTGGAGCAGACGTCTCAAAGTGCTCATACAACAGGGATCCCTATCCAGCTTGTCAACACAGACTATTTGTACCACTATTTACATTTCAGGCATTTAGCCGACGCTCCTATCCACAGCGACTTACAATGAATGTGTGAGTAGGTAGATTCAGAACTAGGTAGAGTAGGTAGAACTTGTTCAAAGATACAAAGGTGGTAGAAGTACACAAATTCCTTACTCAAGTAAAAGTGCAAATACTCATCTAAAAATACAGTATACTCTGGTAAAGCCTGAAGTACCATTTCAAATCCTTTACTCAAGTCACAGTGTAAAAGTACATGGTCTTAAATT
Source organism: Centroberyx affinis (assembly GCF_046629955.1). Taxonomy (NCBI): domain Eukaryota; kingdom Metazoa; phylum Chordata; class Actinopteri; order Beryciformes; family Berycidae; genus Centroberyx; species Centroberyx affinis. Next base: position 102,122 of record NW_027280245.1, read on the forward strand.
TACTTCAAGTATAAAAGTAAAAGTAGTCCTCTAAAAAATTCATTTCTAATGTTCTAAATTGGTTCTCTATTGAGCGTTCCTCTGAATCCCTGATGAGAAAGAGTCTGCAGCTCAAATCACGAATGTTAATTCTCTTCTCTCTTGTTGCTTCCCTCTTCTTCGTGTTGCTTCTCTCTCTCTTCCTCTCGTCTCTTTCCCTCCTTGTGGTTGTTGGTGTCGCTTTGCTGTACAAGCAGCCAATCACATTTGGCTCTTGATCAGCTGCTTCCTGGATGGAAGCTGTCTGAGGCAGAAAATGAAAAAAATGATGTTTTCCTGAGAGGAACAAGTCTGTTTTCAAAATCTAGCGAGTACAAAGTATAGATTTTTCTTTTGAAATCTAGTTAGAATAAAGATTAAAAGTAAAAAGTCTTAAGTGAAAGAACAACTTGAGTAAAGTAGGCTACATATACTCGAAAATTGTACTTAAGTAGAGTAACAAAGTATTTTTACTTTAGTACTTCCCACCTCTGAAGATACTTAAAGACCCCATGAAACGATATCTTTACGTCCTTGATTTGATGCGTTTCCTGTTGAAACAGGAAGTTGGGGCGGGACATAATGCAGTGAGGGATCATTCAAAAGTCCAACCAATGGACTATGAGGGAGAGAAAGGCAGTTTTATTTGATGGGAGGGGTGCAGAGGGGATTGTTCAAAAATCTGATGCTTTTCTTGGTTAGAAATGTATATTTACGCCTACGAGTGCAGCATGGGGTCACCATGAAAGATAATACTGTTTTCCAGCAAGTAACAGTAATGGGAGTTCATTTCATGGGGACTTTAAACATGACTGTTGATGGAGACAATGTTGTTCCAGAGATTGAACTTTCTGGTTACAGGATAGTCTCTCTAACCACTAGACCAATTTATGGAAAGTTTTTTTTCCCACCTCACCCAGAGCCAAAGATCTCCACAGCAAGGCAGTGCAGCCGAGCCTCGGTATATTAATTCTGCGACTTGCTGCGGTGCTTTGCCAATGGCTGCACCGGCACTTGGACGAGCGCACACTTTGTTGGATGGGCTCCCCTCCCTCTGTTTGCAGGTGGAAGTGAATTCTAATCCGTCCCTGCTGCTGCCCAGCTTACTAATAAACCGCTCACAATTCAGGATGGAGGCGGTGCACGTCCCTGCCTGCTACTGTGAGCAGTGAATACAGACCAGGATCAAGGCCAAGGCCAAGGCCAGACTCACAGGTCCAGACCTGGAGGTTGTAAAGGCTCCATGCTTACTCACAAAGAATAGTAATAATAATAACCCCATTTGTATAGGACTTATCTAAAATCCCTAAAAATAAAAGCAACAAAACAAATATATTAACAATAAGATATAATAAAGTGAAGACTTTCACTGCTGGCTGTGTTAACTGCTGCTACTATGAGTAATACTACTCCTACCAATACTACTACTACTACTACTACTCCTACTAATACTACTACTACTACTACTACTACTACTACTACTACTGCCACTGCTACTACTACTATTACTACTACTAATATTACTACTACTAATGCTACTAAAACTAGGCTACTACTTATGGCAAGCCGTTTGAGCATTTATTCCATATCCTTGATATCAAACGGTAGTGCACTTTACTAGTTAGACATTTTGTCTTACTAGTTCGCCATTTTGTCTTACTAGTTATACTAGTAAGGCTCTTTTTGTCCTGACTAGTTACACTAGTGAGGGCTAAAATGCTTACTAGTAGAACTAGTAAGAGCTAAAATGTTTACTAGTTACACTAGTAAGAGCCAAAATGTCCACTAGTTGAACTAGTAAGGCCCAAAATGTTTACTAGTCACACTAGTGAGGGTTTTTTGACCTTACTAGTTGAACTAGTAAGAGCCAAAATGCTTACTAGTTACACTAGTAAGAGCTAAAACGTTTACTAGTTCTACTAGTGAGCCTCAAAATGTTTACTAGTTGAACTAGTAGGGGCCAAAATGTCCACTAGTCACACTAGTAAGGGTCTTTTGACCTTACTAGTTGAACTAGTGAGGGCCAAAATGTTTACTAGTCACACTAGTAAGGGTCTTTTGACCTTACTAGTTGAACTAGTAGGGACCAAAATGTCCACTAGTTACACTAGTTGCACTAGTAGAGGCGGGAAAGTGTGCATTGAGGCTTCCGATTGGCTCTCCAGTGCAAAATGTATAATGCCAACCAATCAGGACTCAGCATTTTGTCATTTTCCAGCCTACTAGTGGCACTAGTGCCACTAGTAGGCTGCATTTTGCAGCTTACTAGTTGAACTAGTAAGGTCCAAAATGTCCACTAGTTACACTAGTAAGGGTCTTTTGACCTTACTAGTTCAACTAGTGAGGGCCAAAATGTTTACTAGCTGCACTAGTAAGGGCCAAAATGTCCACTAGTTTGACTAGTAAGGTCCAAAATGTCCACTAGTTACACTAGTAAGGGTCTTTTGACCTCACTAGTTCAACTAGTGAGGGCCAAAATGTTTACTAGTTGCACTAGTAAGGCCCAAAATGTTTACTAGTTCAACTAGTAAGGGCCAAAATGTCTACTAGTCACACTAGTGAGGGTTTTTTGACCTTACTAGTTGAACTAGTAAGAGCCAAAATGTTTACTAGTTACACTAGTGAGGGTCTTTTTGACCTTACTAGTTCAACTAGTGGCACTGATTTTCATCGTACTAGTTGGACAAAACTGCTTACTAGTCGACATCTGCACGCGACTAGTTCAACTAGTGAAGTGATCAAATTTAACTAGTTTAACATGTATGACGGTACAGCACTTTACTAGTTGAACTAGTTGCGCGCACATGTCGACTAGTGCGCAGTTTTGTCAAACTAGTAAGATGAAAACATCAACTAGTAAG
>NW_027280245.1:120000-124660 GCF_046629955.1 Centroberyx affinis
GTGTATGTGTGTGTGTGTGTGTGTGTGTGTGTGTGTATGTGTCTCCATTTCTTTCCCTGTTTTCCTCTTTTCTCATCTCTCCTTTCACTTTGTTAGTGCTGCTTGGTGGTCGAGTCCCATAGAGAGAAAATGAGAGAGAGAGAGACAGACAGACAGAGAGAGAGACAGAGAGAGAGAGAGAGACAGAGAGAGAGAGAGAGAGAGAGAGACAGAGAGAGAGAGAGAGAGAGAGAGAGAGAGAGAGAGAGAGAGAGAGAGAGAGAGCGAGAGAGAGAGAGAGAGAGAGACAGAGAGAGACAGAGAGAGAGAGAGACAGAGAGAGAGAGAGAGAGAGAGAGAGAGAGAGAGAGAGAGAGACAGAGAGAGCGAGAGAGCAACACAGGTGAACTAACCCTTTTATTCTTTTCATTTCTTTAATTTCCTCTCTGTCAGTAAAACAGTCTGCTGTATAAAAACTAAACTAAAACTGAAGAATAGAAAACTTCAGTTGCTCATAAAAGATGAAGAAATAAAAAGTGAATTGTAAAACTCAGTGATCCGAAAAGAAAACGCAGAGCCTCAGTCTGCAGGGAGCAGATAAAAAGTCTGTATGACCTGAGCTGCAGGATTAAAGACCAGAGCAGACTGTGAAGCCTCACAGCTATTGGCTGATCTGTGGCGCCAGTTGATGATGTCACCGCGTACAGAGAACAACCGGTGGAGACATCGAGTTCAAGTTCAAGGCATCAAGTCACCAAGTCGTCAAGTCGTCAAGTCGTCAAGTCGTCAAGTCATCAAGTCACCAAGTCGTCAAGGAATCAAGTCACCAAGTCGTCAAGTCGTCAAGGCATCAAGTCACTAAGTCGTCAAGTCGTCAAGTCGTCAAGGCATCGAGTCGTCAAGGAATCAAGGTACAACTTGACTTGACAACTCGACATCATGACCTGACGACTTGATGACTTGAAAACTTCATCAACAGTCAACCATAAAACAGAAAGATATTGAACAAACATCAGAGAGAGACAGAAACAGATCAGATCAAGACAGACCAGACACCTGTTCTATCTGTTCTACCTGTTCTACCTGACCTGACCGATGACTTGGTGCTTTGACGCTTTGAAGACTTGACAAATTGACAAATTGACGACTTGATAAGGTGATGTCTTGATGTTGATGCCTTGATGCCTTGATGCCTTGATGACTTGATGACCTGAAGACCTGATGCCTTGATGACCTGATGCCTTGATGACCTGAAGACCTGATGCCTTGATGACCTGATGCCTTGATGACCTGATGCCTTGATGACCTGATGCCTTGATGACTTGATGCCTTGATGACTTGATGCCTTGATGCCTTGATGACCTGATGACCTGATGCCTTGATGACCTGATGCCTTGATGCCTTGATGACCTGAGGCCTTGATGACTTGATGCCTTGATGACCTGATGCCTTGATGCCTTGATGACCTGATGACTTGATGACCTGATGACCTGATGACCTGATGACTTGATGCCTTGATGACCTGATGCCTTGATGACTTGATGCCTTGATGATGCCTTGATGACCTGATGCCTTGATGACTTGATGCCTTGATGACCTGATGCCTTGATGCCTTGATGACTTGATGACCTGATGCCTTGATGACCTGATGCCTTGATGACTTGATGACTTGATGACCTGATGACCTGATGACCTGATGACCTGATGACTTGATGCCTTGATGACCTGATGCCTTGATGACTTGATGCCTTGATGACCTGATGCCTTGATGACTTGATGCCTTGATGACCTGATGCCTTGATGCCTTGATGACTTGATGCCTTGATGACCTGATGCCTTGATGACTTGATGACTTGAAAACTTCATCAACAGTCAACCATAAAACAGAAAGATATTGAACAAACATCAGAGAGAGACAGAAACAGATCAGATCAAGACAGACCAGACACCTGTTCTACCTGTTCTACCTGTTCTACCTGTTCTATCTGTTCTACCTGTTCTACCTGTTCTACCTGTTCTATCTGTTCTACCTGTTCTACCTGTTCTATCTGTTCTACCTGTTCTACCTGTTCTACCTGTTCTATCTGTTCTACCTGTTCTATCTGTTCTACCTGACCTGACCGATGACTTGGTGCTTTGACGCTTTGAAGACTTGACAAATTGACAAATTGACGACTTGATAAGGTGATGTCTTGATGTTGATGCCTTGATGCCTTGATGCCTTGATGACTTGATGACTTGATGACTTGATGACCTGATGACCTGATGCCTTGATGACCTGATGACCTGATGCCGTGATGACCTGATGCCTTGATGACCTGATGCCTTGATGACCTGATGCCTTGATGACCTGATGCCTTGATGACCTGATGCCTTGATGCCCTGATGACCTGATGCCTTGATGACCTGATGACCTGATGCCTTGATGACCTGATGCCTTGATGCCTTGATGACCTGATGCCTTGATGACCTGATGCCCTGATGACCTGATGCCTTGATGCCTTGATGCCTTGATGACTTGATGACCTGATGCCTTGATGCCTTGATGACCTGATGCCTTGATGACCTGATGCCTTGATGCCTTGATGACCTGATGCCTTGATGACCTGATGACCTGATGCCTTGATGACCTGATGCCTTGATGCCTTGATGACCTGATGCCTTGATGCCTTGATGACCTGATGCCTTGATGACCTGATGCCTTGATGCCTTGATGCCTTGATGACTTGATGACCTGATGCCTTGATGCCTTGATGACCTGATGCCTTGATGACCTGATGCCTTGATGACCTGATGACCTGATGCCTTGATGACTTGATGACTTGAAAACTTCATCAACAGTCAACCATAAAACAGAAAGATATTGAACAAACATCAGAGAGAGACAGAAACAGATCAGATCAAGACAGACCAGACACCTGTTCTACCTGTTCTACCTGTTCTACCTGTTCTATCTGTTCTACCTGTTCTATCTGTTCTATCTGTTCTACCTGTTCTATCTGTTCTACCTGTTCTATCTGTTCTACCTGTTCTACCTGTTCTACCTGTTCTATCTGTTCTACCTGTTCTACCTGTTCTATCTGTTCTACCTGTTCTACCTGTTCTATCTGTTCTACCTGTTCTACCTGTTCTACCTGACCTGACCGATGACTTGGTGCTTTGACGCTTTGAAGACTTGACAAATTGACAAATTGACGACTTGATAAGGTGATGTCTTGATGTTGATGACTTGATGACCTGATGACCTGATGACTTGATGCCTTGATGACTTGATGACTTGATGACCTGATGACTTGATGCCTTGATGACTTGATGCCTTGATGACTTGATGACCTGATGACCTGATGACCTGATGACTTGATGACTTGATGACCTGATGACCTGATGACTTGATGACCTGATGACTTGATGACCTGATGACTTGATGACCTGATGACTTGATGACCTGATGATTTGATGACCTGATGAGCTGATGACCTGATGACCTGATGCCTTGGTGACCTGATGCCTTGATGACCTGATGCCTTGATGACTTGATGACTTGATGACCTGATGACCTGATGCCTTGATGACTTGATGACCTGATGCCTTGATGCCTTGATGACCTGATGACCTGATGCCTTGATGACCTGATGCCTTGATGACTTGATGACTTGATGACCTGATGACCTGATGACCTGATGACTTGATGACTTGATGACCTGATGACTTGATGACCTGATGCCTTGATGCCTTGATGACCTGATGCCTTGATGCCTTGATGACTTGATGACCTGATGCCTTGATGACCGGATGACCGGATGACCTGATGACTTGATGACCTGATGACTTGATGACTTGATGACTTGATGACCTGATGAACTGATGCCTTGATGACCTGATGACTTGATGACCTGATGACTTGATGACTTGATGACCTGATGACCTGATGCCTTGATGACCTGATGACCTGATGACCTGATGACCTGATGCCTTGATGACCTGATGCCTTGATGACCTGATGACCTGATGCCTTGATGACCTGATGACCTGATGACTTGATGACCTGATGCCTTGATGACCTGATGACCTGATGACCTGATGACCTGATGCCTTGATGACCTGATGACTTGATGACCTGATGACCTGATGACTTGATGCCTGATGACCTGATGACTTGATGACCTGATGCCTTGATGACCTGATGACTTGATGACCTGATGACCTGATGACTTGATGACTTGATGCCTGATCAGGCTGCATTTCAGCCGTTGTTGTAAACTGATGTTTCTGAACTGCAAAACTCTGCAAGGCTGTCGGTGCCTGTCGGATCTCTTCCTCTTCACCAAAGATATTTTATTCTATCACAGATATTATATTTCTATCTGCTGTAGAATTAGAACAGATAGAGGAAACATCCTGTCACTGCTGCTAAAGCTAACAAGCTGACTGACTGCCACAGTGAAGTTAGTTTGATATTGGAGCTCCTTTTACTTTAAACTGTACAGTTGATATTACAGAACACACACACACACACACACACACACACACACAGTGCACACTTATGATCCTATATTAATTGTTCTATACACACTCAAACTGAAACACACACACACACAGATTAATAGCTGTGGTGTGTTATGGGCTTCAGGCTGCAGATAGAACCTCAATCATCCATCAAGCCTGACTGCTGATATAATTA
>NW_027280246.1:0-44076 GCF_046629955.1 Centroberyx affinis
ACTCTATGTGGATGGAGAACTTAGGCAGGAAGGAACAATGGAGGGGATAAAAAGAAGACAAGACGGTGAGATAAATACACACAGAGAAAGAGAGAGAGAGAGAGAGCCTCCTTTGTCAGATGATAATTATTCAGGTTAGACTTGGATCAGATCTCACTACACAGGTAGAGGCTTTCTGTCACCTGATCCACATGAATAAATATGAGACAGATTGTGTGTCTGCGTGTTTTATCACCCATGCCAGCCGAGTAGTAATGATTATTCTCTCCCTCTGTAGATTTACAGCGCCCTTGCACATGCTCACTCCCTTCATAGGCACCGCTACACACACACGCACACACACGCACACACACACACACACTCACTTTAATGCCCTTGGCCAGTTGACAATCATTCAGCAGCTCTTAAGCACAGGGGTTTGACGCTTAACACTTCCAATTATTATAAAACCCAATACTGGAATACTGGTTACATAAGCTGTTGATGTGTAACTCTGTGTGTGAGTGTGTGTGTGTGTGTGTGTGTGTGTGTGTGTCACAGCAGGATAGAGACAACATGATGGATCAATTGCCCTGCAGCACAGAGAGGAAAGATCTACAGGCTTGATGCTTGGAGCTTAGTGTGTATTTGTTTGTGTGTGTGTGTGTGTGTGTGTGTGTGTGTATGTGTGTCCTGTTTGTCCTGTAATTACTCTACAGTAAGGCTGTGCTCACTGGCCTGGTGAGGTTCTGATTTAGGAGACGGAGAGTGAAGTATATGTGTGTGTGTGAGAGAGAGAGAGAGAGTGAGAGAGTGAAGGCAGAGGATAAAACACATACATCTTCAACCTACAGAACACACTGTCATTGTCGAAGACTGACTGAGCTTTGATTTGACATCATCACTGACTCCTTGTTATTCATTGTCTCATCATATTCCTTATGGTCCAGGAGTGTGACCTTCATATAATGCATCATTCCCCAGGACTGATCATCTGTGCACCTCCTGCATTGTGTTGTGTTTATGCTTTGTGTAACATTGTTATGTTGTTTCATGTGTTGATGTTCTTAGCTGCTGCAGCATATTTACATAGTGTTGCGGGTAACATATTAGTCTTTCAATTCTTGCAATCCATTATTAGTTACTTTTTGAAATTAAACATTTTTTGTCATTATTTTTCTTTTTCTTTCATATTGTTTCATTTTCATTAGTGCAAATTTAAAAACAATAAATGTAGAGAAAAGTAACAATTCTGCAGCATCCCATGAAGACAAGCCCAATCTACTGTAAGTCTGCTTGATATAAATGAGATTGGCTTACTGTTTTAAAAACAGAACAATAGTCTTGCATTGCATTTTAAAACAATGATTGGCAACAAACTAGCAGCACAAGCCATAATGGTACGGCAGGATTTTGAAGTGGGTAGCACAAAATTCTAACAAGTTACTTTTAATAGAAAGAAAACTAGTTACTTTTTATGGTAACAAAGTAAAGTAACTAATTACTTTTAAAAGTAACTTTCCCCAAGAGTGTTTATATATATGATTGTTATTTGCTTTTCCAAAAACAAATTCCTCCGGCCTTGTTTGTGTGAGTAATAAGGAATCGGAATATGAAGGATCTGATTAAGTAAGGTGTCAACGTCGCCATCATCTTTAAAATTTTCATCATCTCCATCGTCGTCATTATCTTCACAACCAAAGTCGTCATCATCATCATCATCATCATCATCATCATCATCATCCTCATTTGCATCATCCTCACCACCACCCACCTCAGGCTGATTATAACAATACATTCCCATGGTGCATCAGTCCCACGCCGATGAGGCATCATGACTAAACAAGCCCAGTTAAAACAGACTATAAATACTCCTTTAATTTACAAGAGGACCTCTTTCTTGTGGTTATGGGAGTCTTTTATCATCATCGCTGAATATGTTTGGTGAAATTAGAAAATGCTGAAGGAGTTGCTTTTTAAACCCACATTTATCCAAGGAAAGGTTGCTGAACACATATTCTCATTTTCAGCAACAACTTATTTCATATTCATACGTTCGTACATACTCTTACCTGGCAGCTGCCCAGTACAAGTGTTACTGCCACTGAAGTGACTGGGGGTTAAGTGCATTACTTAAGGGCTCTGAACACTAGTTGTTCAGTAAGGGTATTACTCATTCACTTTTTCTGCCCTTTTTCTTTTCCCAGCTGGTCCTGAAATTTGAACTGACATGACCTTCCTCACACACCCAGAGGCTTCCACTAGCTGCACCGGTGAAAAGGAAAGAACCGGCCGGCAATAGGCCTACATTTGTAAAGATTTTTAGTCCGGCTGGTTCATTCATGTTTTATTGACGTTTTCCTGCTGCATGTTCCCAGACATAAGGTGGGTGGGATAATGTCCCCTCTAATGTCCCAGAGCAAATCATTAGTGCTTCTCCTCAGCGATGGTCAATTGACCTGGTCACCCTGTGGGAGCTGCAGGGTGCGTTCATGTTTTCTAAGGGAAATTTCCTTCTTGGTTGATATTGATTTCTATTTTCTACAGAGCAGCTGGTAAGGTGAATTTTCACACATGCACGTATGAACGCATGAACACACACACACGCACACACACACACACACACACACACACACACACACACACACACACACACACACACACACACACTGTGGCTATAACATAAAAGGTTTTTTTTTTTCTCATAATTTCAGTAAAGCCCAGGTTTGTGTCCAGGGTTGGCCATCCATACATGAATGAGCCTGTAGAGAAGACCAGACACCCACTGAGCAGACGGCCTGATGGAAAATGAATGAATCCCTCCATAAACTCTCTGCAAATTGAGACAAATCCATTGCTACAATCGTTCTTTGACTACATTTACAGTCATAAAGATCTGATGTTACGCCACCGCATCTAGACATGTCCGCACTTGGCCTAAAAATGTCTGATACATCTCCTGCGGCTTTATTTTTGTAATCTTTTCCTCTCAATTATATTTGTATGCACATTGTAATTGGATTTCATGTGATTTAATGTGAGCCTGGCCACCTTTGGGATGTGGTCAGTTTATAAGGTTACGATGCAAAAATCTGGCATGAGACCATCCAGACTTGCCCTTAATGCATCCTAGCATGATCAGATGATAAAAAAACATCATTGAAACACTAAAATGTAGGGGCGCCCCGGTGGATCCTCACACTGTCTCTATCAATAAAGCATAAAAAATAAAAAAAAAAACACTAAAATGTATCGTGAATGTGAATTTTGACATTGTGACATGCCTTGAAAAGTACTACACGGTCACATTCTAGGTTCCAAATCACACAAGGTTTTTGACTGATATGAAATTGGTTGTATTTCGATACGGAGATGATTGTAGTTAAATGTCAGTGCATGGAAACTGCAATCTAAAATGCGAGACAAGATGCTGTTTCTATCTGCAGCAGGCTGCGGCTGCGGTGAGTGCAATCTGATGAGTGAAGGTCAGAATATAACATACACAAAGAGAATGTCTCAAAAAGTCTCTCTCTCTCTCTCTCTCTCTCTCACACACACACACACACACACACACACAGAAACACACGCACGCACAGAGAGCAGATAGATAGCAGACCGTAACAGATGATGAATTGAGACATTTTAATGTAACAGCAGTCTATATCATTATTTGTATTTGTGTGTGTGTGGGCGGACATATATACACACATACACATACAGTATATGTGCATGCTTTTAACGTGACAAGTGGCCGTGATTCCATAAATGGTCGGAAAGACTGGATTTCATCAGAGGAGGTATCTCACACACCGTAGTCGTTCGGTGCCATTAGCATTCGGAGGGTGCAGTTACTCTCACCTCTAACCTCTACCACACTGATTTACATGTCAGCTGTTGGATCAAAGGGTTTTTGTGTGTGTGTGTGTGTGTGTATGCAGATTGAGAATACTCACCGTGTACTCTATTCCCAGCAGAAGCCATCGGTATAATGGATATAAATCATAATGGGGGGGGGGGGGGGGGGGGGGGGGGGCAGACAGATAGATACACAGACAGGCAGACAGAAGCGAACAAAGGAACAAAATAGTGTGAGAGAGACAAGCAGAGAATGGAGGAGAACAAGTCATTTAGTTCAAAATGGAGTAAGGACCATCAAGCATTACCAAGAGTACTTGAATTGCACTGAAATTGCTCCACTTTGTAATAACATGAACAGTAAAGCCAAGGTTTTCAAATATGTGCAATATTGATTCATATTTTGGGTGAGTGCTCCTATTGAAGACCTATAACTGTTAACTGGACATAGGGTATGTGTATATGGACAGATGAGCTACACTTCCCTCTACAGCTGCTACCACACTGTATACCACACTGCTTAAATGATAGGCGGTATCTGCTGACTGGTATATACTGAACTGTCCCTTTGCACTGTGTAGAAGTGCTGTTGTCTCTGTACCATGTATGTCAGTATGTGATGAACAATTCTTCAATATGTTTCAATATGTCTCTGCACCAATCTCACCCAGACTCATTTATTGTTGTTGTACATTTGTTTTTATTCATTTATACATTTGTTTTAAAGTGACTCTGTTTCTGTGCCTGGTGAATGAAAGTTGCCTTGATAGACATTAGAAATGCAAAACCCAATAAACAGATTTAAAAAAAAACCAAAAAAAAAACCTCGTAACAGCTTTGTGGCACTTTCACGAATATTTTGTTGTGGACCGTTCGGATCTGCCAGCTAATGTATTCTGGCATTATCAGATGAAAAAAACACCATTGAAAGTGTAACTTGTATTGAATGTGTAATCGTAACATACGACTTTACAATGTGTCTTGGAAATTAGACTACTGGTGTGTGCAGTAGCGTTTCATGTCATAGTTGCATTATTTGAAACTTAGTTTGTTACACCTATTGGCAGGACTCTGATCCTTAACCTTTTTGCTATTGGTTGCTTATAATGTTGGTGATCTAGGAATCAAAGCATATCACACTGCTGTATTCATTGTCAGTAGCTCTGGATAAAACTGTCAACCAAATGCAAAAATATGAATGCAGCAGCAGTGAAGCAGTGTGTGAAATTATTGAGAAAAAAATTCAAAATATGTCTCACTGTCTGTTGTCAGTTTTAATTGAAAAGCGCGTCTTGGGGTTGCTCTAAACCTGGGTTCATGTTTAGTCTTACCATTCCGTCTTTTGGTAAAACCCTCCTGTCATCTCTCCATCAGCCACAAGATCCCTCCTGCCCTCTATCTCTTCTTCCCTCCCTCCCTCCCCTCTGCCCACCTTGGCTCTCACTGTGGTTTGTGTTGGACAGAATATTGCTTCCATATCCCTTTGCCCTCTCAACGATCCCTGTATAATGACTGCCAGCAGGTGAGCGGGGACCATGTTTGTAGAGGGTCGCAGAAAATGGAATTTTGTGTGTGTGTCAGTCTGTCTGTATCTGTATGTCTGGTTTACCTCTACACACTCAAAGAAGCTTTTTCTTGTTTCTTTATCACACTAGTGCTGATTTCATAATATAATGTAGGTAATAATAAGGAGCAACGTGTGTAAATGTATGCCAATGTATGAGTATGAATGTATATACTTTTTGCGTATATGCGTGTCCGTATCAGGGGATGTGCATACATAGCAGCTAACAGCATTGGGATGTGTGACCAAGCATTACCTGTGATAGTGTAGGGATAATAGTTCCAAGCCTTCTCTGTCACATAGAAAATTTTAGGGACCACTGCTCTTGCCCAGCTGGGCAGCTTGCTGCAAGACAAAGAGAGAAATTAAGGGATTAGTGAACTGAAAGAGAGGAGAAGAAAGAAGAGAGCGAAGAAAAAAGGAACGACGAGAAAAAGTGACCTGTGTGCCATACAGGCAAAACTGTCCTCTCTTGAAGTTTCTCCACTCTTTTCCCTTGGCCCTATCGCCCAGAATAAGCAATGACAGGCATCCAGCTGTGCAGAGCCATAATGGAAGCCATACAAGGCGGCCATGATGGCTCCCGGGGCAGTAGATTACACTGATTATAGCCGGCACACTGCAGTGGAGTTTCTCCATGGCTGGCACGGTGATAGACACAGAGAGGGACGTGGAGGGCAGAAAGTACATAGAGCTGGTTATTACTCAGCATAAATGGACTCAGGATGCTGACAGTTACAGCCAAGTAGCCGGGCACCTCATTCTGTGTCCAATCAAAATGCAAACCATTACCGAGGCAGGCAGGAGAGAGCGACAGGGGCGAGAGCCTGGTTACCTCAAGTGAAATTACCAAGACACACAATTGGGAGTGGATTTCCTTTTGAAAAAAAACTTTTTGAAACTTTTAACTTTGGAACAGTAAGCCTTGATTTGCAATAGCAAAGTTGAGGGGAAATGTCAGTGTGGGCTCTCTGGTTATTGGGTCCCATCAGAAATAGTTCATTGCAGCCAATATCAACCGAGCCATAACGATGCAAATAGCACCATCAACGGAGACGGCAGCCATCTTTCAGTTTGAACCAAATGCCACCTGGAGGATAATTCTCACTCAAACCAGCCTTTGATTTTCTAACTCTCTCCCGCAATCTCTCTCCCTTCCCTTCCACCCCCTTATTCTTTGCTTCTTTTGTTAGCATCTGTAGGTGGATGAGGTGACCATATTGGTTTCCCATTGATTCTATATAGGCCCACCGGGACATGAGAGACAGACAGGCGGTTCCCTCTGGTCCGGACTGTCAAACAGCCGGGGGAGCGCCCAGACATAGCCGACTGGTCACATGTCCACATGTCCTCACACTGCCTTTTGTGCCAGCTACACACACACACACACACACACACACGCACACACAGCTGCAGCGATAACATGGTAACAGGTGGTTTGTGGGTGGAGAGAGGCAGGCACAGCGTCCAACAGTGACTGCTCAAATTATCCATCACTTACACATGCCTGACCTCATCTTTCTCTGCCCACATACACACTCACACACACAAACACACACATGCGCACGCTGACACACAGACACGCACACACAAGCATGCACACACACTGAGCCTTCCTCTCCTCTGAGTTTGTCAATGACACTTCGCATTTCCCAAAGGCCCACTTACATCTCACTTCTGACCACAGAACCTCACACTCTGTCTCTGCCTCTCACTCTGGTAGCCTCCATTTGGCTCTCTTTCTTGTCTCTTTCTCACTGTCTTGCTTCTGGGAACGAACAGCACAGCTGTCCGCGACAAGATCTGAAAGTCTTTCATTCCACTCAATTGGACTTAATCATCTTGTCACGCCGAAAGAAGGAGCGAAAATTAAACTCCACAGAAACACTGACTGTCCAGGATCAACTGAACAGAACATGATCAGGACGACTACTTTTGTTCCAGACAGGAGAATTGGATGATATTAACCCCCAGTTGTAAAAATGAGACGTGTTAAAATGACAAGTCCACTGTTCTTCAGTCTGTGCAAATCTAAAAGAACTGGATGAGTGGAGAAAATGTGGCAAGAGCACCCAAGGGCCCATTATTATACGGATAAGCCATATTACTTATGACTGTCTGTTCTCTTTTAAGATAACACTGGTGAATTAAGACCTAAAATGGCTTAGAGTTACAGAACTATTTAGTGTCCTGAGGCTTTAGGTCACACCCTATTACCCGAGCTGACCCACACAACAGACCTCACTTGGATTCAGTGAACCCTATGAATGGTCTATAGGGGCTACAGTATTCATTCAGTCAATCCAGGCTGGCTGTGTGGGCAGAATCATTCAGGATAATTAGTTCTCATAGATTTTCCCTGAGTGGACCGGGGCCTTGGAATGTGCCCGGGAAAGGTTGACTCAGTATGTGAAGGATCCTTCAGGATGAATCTAGAAAGCTACTTTGACATAATAACTCTCTTGGGTGATGGTGCTTCCACCTCTCTCTGATCATTCTGATTTCCGATCACCTTGGGGAGCAGGGTGGCGTAATGAGTGGAAAGACTTTCCTTCAACAAGGGCGCCCGGGTTCAGTAGATGAACCCGTGTTTTGACCTCACTATGGTGGGGGGGAAAGCAAAAAGAGAATTCCCCTATAAGATCAACAGTGTCACATTCAATTACTTTATTTTTGATAAGGGTTGTTGGTGGTATTGATGGATTTGGATTTGGTGTGGACTCATTGCACTCAGTGACCTGGTAAAGATAGGTCTATATGATGGGCCAAGTGGGATATTTCAGCAATATTTCAATGTATGGCTACAGAAGCATGTCATGCACTGATAAATAAACAAACAACAGCTAAGGTGAAAAAGAAATGAATGGGCAGGAAAGAGAGAACATGTGGAAAATATGTATGTGTCTGTATGATTGTATCCACAGGTGATGTTTACACTGAATGTATAAAATATTAGGGCCTCTCTAACTGGTCTGCATCATCTCCTCCTTTGTGATTGTTATAGATTTAATATAGGAAATCAATAAGGGATAATGGCTTTTACCTGGATTCACCTCATTGGCGAGGGGTCACATTCAGAGCAAACTCACAAATGAGGCCGGGGAGACTACACTTCAGACTGGTTCTTGCACTCGGCAGCAAATTCAATTGTAATCTACATAACAGAAAATCATATATTCAATTTCACGCTTATCAAGTTTAACAAGGCATAAGAACAGAGCTGAGCTGGAAAATAGGCTTGGAATGAGATGAATCTGAGCAACTAAATACATTTCTCCCTCGCTCATTCCTGAGACACGACAACCATGCTTACGCGTGGTTTTGTGAAGCCTTATGAAAGCTGATATCTGCTTATGCGCCGATTATCATGCTCTATATATGAGTAGTTATATATATGCCCACTTATTTCAACACACTAGCCTAGAGTTGCTGACATGAAGACATCAACGTTAGACATATAACCAATGACTAATCTATGTCTTAACCTGCAGCGTGGTTGTGAGGATAGGAGAGTGCCAGTGACAGCGATGCAGTGATGGGTGTGAAAGGGACATGACAAATGCTTAGGCCTGGCTGCCCTTTTAATCCCTCCTGACAGCCTTATCAGCAGTAGCCTGATGGACGGTGTTATGGTATGACAAGGATTGTAAGGCGTGAGATGAAATATTAGGAGTATATAAAGTATACAGCTTTTCAGGATAACAGCGGGATAGTGGAGTGAGTAGGGAGACTGTCCTTCAACCAGAAGGATTCAGATTCAGACACTGAATCCCTACCAGCTCCCTGTGGATGCAATCAAACACAGATGTCTCTTTTGGAGGATCAGTAGAGTTTTCCATAAAATATACATTTAGACACCCTGACTGTAAGGTGTTTCATTAAATCAAACACATACGTCGCGCCCGGCTGTATGTCAGACACCGAGAGACATGGAGAGAGGAAGGCACTCACTTGTTGAGGTAGACTCGTTTCTCGGTGAACTGTCCCGGCCCGTGCTCGGGATCGTCGTACGGCTCGTTCTGGACCACCTCCACCCCCTCCCCGCGGTCGCTCTGCTCATGACTGTGCTTGCTGATCATATACAGCTGGCCGATCCGGTACTGGAGGACGGACGGACAGACAAACAGGCAAGGAAAACAAAAGCCAGAGAGAGAGACAGACAGACAGACAGAGACGTTTGATATTAGATCCATAGTTTTATCGAATTTAGTGAGACAACTACAGGAGGAGTAGATCATCCCATCATATCAACATTATTACAGCCAGCAAACTGTCCTTATAGCGATGCTTCTGATGAATTTGCTTTGTATGGGAACATTGTGTTCTTAGTGGCTGTAAGTTCCATATCTGACACACAACAATATAATTTTATAGCAGCCGTAAACATAAAAGAACAAGGGGAAATACCAGGATTACTGTCCCCAGCGCATGTTCATGACGCCTGGGAACAGTCGCCATACCAACAAAAATCTGTGGATTAGGAGTTTTCCACAGCTTAGTGACAGAGGCGTCTGTTTTGGCCTCATCTCAGGTCAGGACCAAACAGCACAACAATAGTAACAGCAGCAGCACTAGCCAGCTAGGTGACCCCATCTCACGGCCCCCTGTGACACATCAGTCAACACCCACAATCCTTCACTCATCACTTACTGACCCACTTGGCCCGAGGACGATGTTACTTTTGGTCGCCTCGAGAGGTCGGAATGGCTTGTCACGCGGCAACTATTTTCCGAAACAGTTGGAAAAGCCAAGCGATGTGGAGTGGGAGTGCTCAAGGGCGGAGATTTCCGACTGCTGGTACGACTATTTCCGGGCCGGGGAAATCGATACGGCCCCCGACGGCCACTTATGCCACCCTGCTGGAATGCCAAGGGGTCATGTAGGACTCAACCGCCACTCACAGAGGTCCAACCAAGGATAGCTGCGTTAAGCTAATGGAAAAAAGACAGGGACTGCCTATGGGGCTTGGATGATGACCTGTGCCTCTATAGCCAACCACAAAAAGCACGGAATGGAGAGACGAGAAATGTGATAGTGCAGTGGAAAAAAGCAGAGCCACTGTATACCGGTAAACAAGCTCAGGCTGTGACTTCTTATAACAATGCCAAATTTTTCCATCTGGCTCTGTCCATGACAGCAAAATATGAGAGAGATAAAATAAGAGAGTGTTCCCAGTTGGAATTTTGATGGCACTATGTTTCTGGTTGAACAGCTGTTGGAGTGTGGCATTATTTTACAGGCGTAAGGACATAGTAGCAAAAGGCCAGGCATAACAGAAGAGGAAACTGTACTTGGTCACACACACACACAAACACACACATGCACACACAAACACACATATACATAGACGCAACACACTAGTGGTGAATCTGGATGGATGGATGACTTCTGCATAAAACCAACTGGGAATGAAATAACTACAGTATTGCTTGATAAATAATTCAGACAACCTGTGTTTAATGTAAAACTATCATTTATCAGGGTGAAAGAGAGGGAGAGAGAGAGAGAGAGAGAGGAAACATGTGGGGTGGTAATGACATAAAGACAGAGAAGGGAAGAAGTGTGTCTATAAAGTTTTAAGAGATTGCTGCTTGAGACAGCTGAACAACACACGCTGAATGGCAGGATGAAAAACATAAAGGCGGTGTACCGACTCTAGCGGGCACGCAAATGTTCACGAGGACCTCTGAACACCACTCTCCCTTTAGCTCATTCAGGGTTTGGATATATTGCGTAAACATGTGAGCCATTGTGCTGCTCTGCCTACCCGCCATTGTATTGAGCCTGTGTCTGCTGTCCACCTGAGAGCTACTGTTGATGAATGAGAGGCTGTTTTCATTGTTGTCTCTGGACAGCTTACTCTAATGGCTAGGAGGGAAAAGTGGCCCTTGCTCAGGCTAGAGTGGCCATGAATAATTCGTATTATCTCTGTCTCTCTCTCTCCTCAGGTGATGGAGAGATGTGAGCACAAAGTGGAGCTGAGGGAAGGGATCAAGGTCTGGCGGAGAGGAGGAAACAAACAAGAACACTGTCTCATCAGCTAAGGTACAACCTTTTCTAGATAGTTTCCATTTCACCATTTCATCAACCGTTTCTATGGTTCCTCTATTTAAACACTCCCCCTCCATCTCCCTTGTCTCACTCTTTTCTCTGCATGTCCTCTCTTGCTTCTCTCCCTCCTCACCACTCTCCCTAATTTCAGCCTACTCATTTGTGAGTTCCTCTTCTCACTCTCTGCCTCACAACTTTGCTATCACCTCCGCCGCAGTGCCATGTTGTATCTGCTAAAGCCACATAGAGTCACATTCTGCAACACTCTGTCATTGTCCTCTGCTGTATCCTCCGCACACGACTCAGTGTACCATTACTGGCTAACTTGAAATTGGCTAATGGCCCTTCCACAGGCACAGTATCATTACACACAGAGCTACTCTCAGTGCCACCACACCAAATGGCCAGCTAATGGCTCGGCTATGATAGAGTTTGGGAACTACAAAGAGCTCTTCCAGAGTGAGGCTGGCAGGCTTAGTCGACCCAAGATTAGTAGTGGAACCAAAAACACATCCTGAGTTTGGTGCTTTCAGTCGCCTGTGAACTTCAACAAGGTTCAAGGTTTGGTTGTTTTTGTCCCCCATGATGTTGTCCTCCGTCTGTCTGTCCGTCTGTCTTGGATCTAGACAAAACTTCAGGGAATGATGCATCGTTACAGCATTTTCAAAATTACACTGATTGACCAACAGGGGCGCTACAACGTTTGTTTACGAGTTATTGATTGGCTCAAGCGGTGCCTGCATCATTGGAGGGGGACAAAATACTTGTTTCTATTACAATACTGTGAATTATACAGTATTATGCAGTAACTAGTGCACAGAAATATGGATGAAGAAGAAGAGGAAGGTATCTCAGGCAGAAAATGTGATATTAAACAAGGGGATGATAGCAAGGTCCTGACTGCAGTTTGAATGTGGCTCCCCACAAAGCAGGAGTTAATACTGCCTGATCTTAGGGGTGATTGAGAGAAGCTCCCAGTATGTGCTATCCGCTTTGTGATTTACCAATAAAGAAGAGATAATTTGAGAAAGATGGAAATAATAATAATGGATGGATGGAAATAATTATGGATGCCTCACTGTGACAAACCTGCCATATAAACCACTGCAGCGTTTCCAAGAAAGGCACTGAGTTCATAGAGTAAACTGGTGTGACCGTGGGTTGCAACACATACTTGAAATGTAAAATACCATTTATTTAAATGTTAAATATGAAAAGTATTGTGCCTACTGTGAACAAACTCTATCTCTCTCTCTTCTAACACGACAGCATGTGGCGGGGAGCTGTGGTCATTGTGCTGGAGCCAAGGAGTGTGTTGGTGTGTGGGTAAGATAAGAATCCTGACAGGATACACACACACACACACACACACACACACAAGACAATAGTTGGCACAACGCTAACATGTAATTAAAATTCTAACACAGACACAGTAATTACTGCTTTGAGCGCTCTGTATTCTTGGATAAATGACTGGGCCTCTATTGAGATAAGTAGCTTCTGTGTTTCCATGTCCATTTATGGCTGTGTGTGTGTGTGTGTGTGTGAGAGAGAGAGAGTATGAGAGAGAGAGAGAGAGAGAGAGAGAGAGAGAGAGAGAGAGAGAGAGTTAGTTTCTAGTAAACATCCACACTAACAGAACATAGAAACAATTACTGATGTCGATCTGTGCACAAGTCTGTCTTTATCGTATCTCAGTACACACACAAAAGCACATAATAAATACGTACTTCATCTCAGCTCATGTATGCATATAAAACAAAGTGGGCCAATGTGAGAGCTACAGACTGGCTGTGGCTGCATTTAAAAATCACTGGTTAACAAACTAACACCGGCTGACTGGCGGTCACAAGGCAGCAGGGCGGCCTAGTGGTAGAGAGATCATCCTTCAGCCAGTTTAATCAGAGGGCCGCCATGTTGGCAACCTTCCAGCCTACTGAGGTATCCATGAGCAAGACACCAAACCCCCATCAGCTCCAGGGGCTCCGTCGTCCCTGGAGGTGGGGAAAGCAACAAGATAATGTATCTAAAGTATCACATTATTATTACGATTAAAGGCCTAATTCACTCTGGGGTTGCAAAGTCAATTTTTCTGCAATCAATGTGGAATAATTTGTATTTGAAGAAGAAGATTGATATTCAATATTTCTGAAACATAGAGGGTCCAGTTTTGAGAAGAGGTATTATTTTGTTATCCAAAGACTCACTATCCTCCAACTACCATAATTTGTTTTAAGTTTTTGCAGTCCATCATTTTGTAGTTTCTTTCTTTCTTTTCTTTTTTTTTGTCTTGTTTTATTATATCTCCTCATATGGAGGATGAATTTTTGAACACATTTGAACATCAGAGCACAGTAATAAACTCCCTGGTTCTCAACAGAGGCACAGAGCTCTGGAACAGTAGCCAAATGAAAATTGCCAAAATGTAAATGGAGCCATATTGATTTACACTGGCATGAGTTCAGCCTCATTTATCAAGCAATATGCAAACAAATTGAATGCAAAAGCATATTTCATTCATGCAACGTCCATGAATTCAGCAAAAACAACAACAACAAAAAAACACTGCAGTGTGCCTTGGCATGGTGGGAGAGAGCCTACTTCCATTTATCGCCACTACTTCATCTCGCAGTTTGATAAATGACCGGCATCACGGTAAACAGAGCACTGCTAAATATCATACATCAGATCATAGAGCGGCATTAAAAATGTCACCATCAGGCCCAGTGCATTGCTGCACGAGGGCACACACTGTAATAAATGGCACTGTGCCCCAGTGCGGAGCTGCGTCAGGGAGCAGTGTGGGATTTATAGAGCACAAAGAGAAAGTCCTAGAGAGGACCTCAGCCACAAAGAGCTGCGTAAGGATGAAGCCACATAGTTGAGAAAGTTCATTTTGGTTGACAGTGTGAAGGGCATTAATGTGACAGTGACATGCGATTCCTCTTGCCCTAATGCAGAATACAGAGTCAGGGGAGAGAAGAACTCAAAGAGAAAGAGAGAGAGGAGGGAGTATGTGAGAGAGAGACACACACAGAGTGATCTGTGTGTCAGATAGGCTGTGGCAGATTCTTCAGGGATTCAGGAACAGGGGAAAGAAATCTCTGAGGTGAGGCAAACTGCAATGTGGGCTTGATGGATGTGTGTGTGTGTGTGTGTGTGTGTGTGTGTGTGTGTGTATGTGTGTGTAGAGAGTAGAAGGTAAAGATCTGCAGTGGGTGTGAAGATTACAGGGACATGCAGATCAGGGAGTGAAAGCTGTTTCATAGGCTACTGCAGCTAGGTAACTCATTTATACATGGCAAAAAGAGAAAGGTTGATGACAAATGCAGATTATTTAACAAGGCATGGACTTTAAAATATTTTCTTTACTGAAGCTACCAGTAAAGCTGTGTGCTAAGTTTGCAAGGAACACATCGCTGTGTTCAAAGAGTACAACTTGAGCCATCATTTGCAGAAAACAAGAAGAAGAAGAACATGAACAAGAAGATGATCAGGAACTACTTTTCTGGTCTGTTGAACCGTGTGGTTGACGTAACAAAAATAGTCAACCTCATCAAGGCAATAGCGTTACATAACAGGCAGGTTACCACACAGCTGTCAGATGGCTCAGCAGAACTGCTCAAAACAGAAAAAGGAAACTCAGAGGTTGTGAAAGGAAACTGAGCTAAGCGATGCAGACTGGCTGACTGATTTGGCATTTGCTGTTGACGTGCCTGGCCTCATGAATGAACGAGAGGGCAAGGGCATTTTTGTGCATTGGGATAAGAAGTGAAGCCTGCGTAGTTGGTTGAGGCAGACAACTTGAGTGGCGCTCCAGATCAGCTGATGTTGTAGTTTGATGCGCTGCTGACAGAACACTTCAGATCAGCACCACTGCTGTGTCTCTATTCATCTGTCAAAGAGGAGAACTCTCCAAAGATGATGAGTCAATCTCAGAAGATGCATGTTCTTTTTGGATCAACATACACAGATGGTGATGAAATTCAATAAGATACAGATCCTCTCTCACCAATGACCATCTTTCAGCTGTGCTGTGCATACACCTGACTTTAATGTCCTTGTTCAAGTCCATCAGATATAAATATATATACATAATAATTGCCTACCCCTGAAGTAGAAGGGAGTGTATGTGTGTGTATGTGTTGAGTTGACTGGGTTTTGCCTGTGACAGCAAAGTGAGTGGGCAATACCACTACCTGAACTTAATTTACAAGACACACAGACTGACACACGCATTCTTGTACTTTTATCATTATGAGGACCTTCCATTCCACCTTAATTTCCCATACTGTACCCCTAACATTATAACTTTAACTCTCACCACTGCATGCCTAACCTAAATCCTTCCCCCAACCTAAACCTGATTCTAACCTTAACCCAAGCACAAACTGGCCAAATCACCTCACTTTGCAAAATATCCTCAATCCAAAGGACTAAAACTCAAACTATTTCTCACAAGGATACAAGATCACACACGCGCACACAAAAACACACACACACACACACACACACAGAGAGAGACCTGGACACTGCTGTTTCAGCAGAACAAACTATGCGTGCGTATGAATGTGAGGATGTGCCTGTGCATGCACGTAGTTGAAACTTGTGCTGATTCAGCAAAAAGTGAAGGTGAGTGTTAACACCCCTATAATGGTGTGATATATTACCATGTCATAGAGTCCCACGTTAGAGGAACTACATGCAGTTCTGTACATATATAACACGCAGTTGTTTGAAACACGACTCTTGTCACACTCCGTTTCCATGGACTGAAGCCATCACACTCTTACACAACTGTGGATACACTCCTGTCTCACAGACCTTCAGTTAATTAAGAGGCATCACACAACACTTAAAGCAATGAGCATCAGGGCTGGGTTCAATTCACTTTCACTTGAATAGCGGCAACAAATAAAATTCAGTGTCCAACTGACATTTTGAATGGATTGAATCGAAGGTGATCTGACACTAGCCCTGATAAGCACAGCAAGGTCTTCCCAAAGCCACCTGCCACATGGCTCTAAAGAGTGCTTGCTATAGCGCTTATGGGCCAGGACACTTTTTTGAGTCTTGACAGCTGAGAGCAAGAGTGTATTCATGTACTGTGTCAAAGATACGTGGAATGGCATAAGTTATTCATACTGGTCGCTGTGGGTGGGAGAGAGCGCTCTCTTACTTCCCTTTCTATCCCTCTCTCTTCCTCTCTGCCTGTCTCCCATCATGCACCTCCGCTGCGTCTGAGGTCACCGAACCAAAGATTACATAACATCAAGATCACTCGCTCCGGATCACACCACCGTGTGTAATCTTTACTCCCCGCCCGACGGCGCAGTGGGTGGCCTACTGGAATGATGTGTTTACATGAACGAGAGCGTTAAAGGAGAGAAAAGGGTGGAGAAAGAGGGATGGGAAAGTGAGGGAGGGGAGAAAGAAGTGAGCGATAGAGATGAGGAGAGGGAGGGATAAGAGAGCAAAATGAGGGCAGCGGTGCAGAAGGAAGGTGGACAGGACGCTGACGGACTGTTGAGCCATTACATAAGGAGCTGTGGATAAGGACAGCTGTCTCTTTCTAGCCCACCCTGCTCCTCCTTTGCTTTTCTCATCCATTCTCTCCTTGATCCATGTCAGGATCACCTCCAGCCTCTTCTCCTCTGACTTTCAATTACTTTGCATGACTGATTCTCTCGCTCTTTCCCTTAGTTTCTCTCACTTCCTCGCTCCATCTCTTCCCTCTGTGAACCCATGCATCATTATGTCAGCCAATGCTTCCTGATGCTATAGTGATTGAAAGACACAGTGGGCGGAAGCATTGCAGCCCTCTTCCCCTGAACTCGACTCTCTCTCTCTCTGTTAAACCCTGTAATGATTCCCTTTCACACCATGTTAGAACTAACCCCTGTTAGGCCTGGATTGTGCTAGCAGTGGGTAGTTATCATCGCTTATGATAGGGTATATGTTCATACATAATTTAACTCTCTTCTGAAGCCTTGCTTTGACACCCGTCTCATTTTATTTCATCGTTGAAGTGCTGTGCATGCAAGTGCATTCATATCTTTTGAGTGTCATCTAATGGAGGCACACACTCATGACTGTAAACAAACTTCTTCTTCAAAGGAATGTTACATCTGTTTGATTTCTTTTCTTAAACCTGCAACTTCAAAAGCCAGTGGGAAAAGCAAGTGGGTTTTTAAATGTTTGGCTGATGTCATGAGTGAGAGAAAGAGAGAGAGAGTGAGTGAGTGAGAGAAAGAGAGTGAGTGAAAGAGAGAGAGAGAGAGAGAGAGAGAGAGAGAGAGGGAAAGAGAATCACAACTCGAATGGACCAGCAGGGATTGACAGATCTTGTTCACCATCAAATGTTGATTTTGGATAAAGTCTATTCCCTCATTGTATCACACTCACAAACACAGACATGCATGTGTACACGCACACACCCCCCTCTTGTGTTTCGACTCATTTCGCAGCTGTACTAATGTGCAGCTGACTACAACTTAAGAAACATTAATGCTACCAGCAATATACCATTCATCATCAATTTGAATCCATCGCATTCTTCAGCTCCACTTTTTCAAAGTGTTAAACTTCAAAGAGCTAAGCCTTGAGCCAGAAAAGGTGATGTCTTTTCACAGGCCTCGTTCAGTTGGCTGATAAACAAGTCTCCTCTCATGTTGCATAAGCCTTTTGTCCCCTTTATTCCAGTCTGGAGTGTTTTGGTGCAACTTGGATTCCACACTGCTTGGGGAAAACCATCTCATTTATTATGAATAGAGGGAGTATGGAGTACTTCTTACACAACCCCTGCTGAGAGAGAGAAAATACGAGAGAGAAAACACTAGTGTGTTCTTAGTTTGATCTTGCATACAATATCAGTCTCTTGATCTACAGTCTATTCTCTCATATTCTCTCTGTCTCACTCAATTCTCTTTTTTTTTTTACCTGTCTGTCTACCTGCCTCTGTGTTTCACTGTCTCCCTGTGTTTCTCTCAGACCTCTCTGGCATGTGATTGATGGAATCTATAACCTACATTGTTCAGTCAAAAATCAAGCAGAGGTAATCTGAGCGTCTCCATTGTTAGGGGGAATCCAGCGAGGAAAATGTTCTACGTAGATGAGGAAGCAATTGCAACCGTACTAGAGAAGCCTATCAAAAGCTTATAGGAAGGTGATATGATGTTAAGTGACAAGGAGCAGATTCATGAGCTAAGGCAAGAGGTAATTTGAGGCATTGAAGGCACAGAAAGGACAAGAAAACCAGTTAAGTTTATAGTTGTGGTGCCTGCAATTTTGTCTGTTGCCTCGGTTAATGTGGCCCTTGACAGTATATGAGATACTTATAGCAAAGGTGGAGAAGTTAGAGAGGGTGGTTATGTCAGGAAATGGCTTGGACTCCCGCAATGTCTTAGCAGTGTAGCTTTGTATGGGAAAGGGATTCTGAAGTACCCATATCCAGCCTAACAGAGGAATTCAAATGCCCGAAGGTAAGATTGGAGATGAGTCTGACAGGCCTTCTGTATCAGTGGAAGAAGCCGTGCAGCATATTGTAGGGCAGATGCAACAAGGGCAGTAGAAATTAAGAGCAGTTAGAACAGTTAGAAATTCAGTTAGAAGAGCAGTTAGAAATTAATTTGTCAGCTGATTAGAAGGAAGATTGTCCGTGAGGAAGGGAGAATTGATTAGGAAGCATGCTTGGGCGGGCATATTGTAGGTCAGCTAAGGGTGGTCAGAGATTGGCAAATGTTAGTAGATTCGGGGACACGGCTGACACTCCTGTGAGAAACAGAAAGCACTTAAGGCCAGACTTGGTGTTGTGGTGTATTTTGTGGAGCTCACAGTGCCATGGGAAGATGTGGTAGATGAAGCATATTAAAAATACTTAGGTATGCTGTGTTGGCAGCGGAGGTGGAGCAGCAGGGTTGGAAAGCTAGAGTGTACTCTGTGAAGCTGAAGGATGATTGTAGTATACCTATATTTATGTAAGGCATGCTACTTAAACTTTATTCTTAACCCAGCCCTGTTTGTTAGTAGTGTGCTTGCTGTTATATTGGTTTGCTAGAATGTTGGTTTGGCAGCACAACCTTATTCCTTACGCCCCCTGTACTCTTAGCCTGGTAAGACCATCCTGATCACATGACCTCACATTCTGTTTCACTCCACGGATCAGTCTGGACTTCTAGCCGCCCACATCGATTTCCTGAAATTACAATGTAACCGGGCCAATAAGGGACTGCGTCGTAGTTGATGATGTAACCGGGCCAATCAGGGACTGCGTCGTAGTTGATGACGTGAAATACAGGCCGCCGCTGGCAAAACAGTAATGGCGTCTCCCGAAGCAACGAGCGGTAACGTTAACGTTAGTAGAGTAAACACAGCCATAAGTGCATCATTATTGCAGAAATAGACCCAATAACAACAATTGGCCCGGTTACATTGTAATTTCAGGAAATCGATGTGGGCGGCTAGAAGGCCAGACTGATCCGTGGAGCAAAACAGAATGTGGTCACGTGATCAGGATGGTCTTACCAGGCTACTGTACTCTAACCACTGGCTGAAAAGCAAGGATACCATTGAAGGTCCAAATATTAAAATCTATTTTATGACTAGGATGGGAGTTATATGTCATATAATGGCTTAGCTATAGTAGCAGGAGCAGCTATTTATACACCCCTCTCAGCTGTTCATCTATGGCAGTGTAACCTGATGTCCTCTAGTTTTAACATCTGAACTGAGCTTCTGTATGGCCACTCACGCTGGACTATGGCACAAGGGATCGTCATATCACATCCTGTGTATTGGTAAATACTATTGGTGTGATTCATAGAGAATTAAAGCTGGATGCATACTTGCATCCGCCTGAAGCGGACATTAGAAATGAGCTGGGCTCCAAAACAGACTTGCCGTAAGTGAGTCGGTGTGACAGTATATGTTGTTGTGTGCGTGCACGTTCAGTGTGAGTGCACATTTGTTGAAAAAATTAAGTGGTCTGTGTGTGTGCGCGTGCAGGCATCTGTTTACCTCTAGGTGTCAACTGAGGAAATGCAAAGAAGAGAGATGCAGAGATAGGGAAAGGGAGAAGATTGTCAAAGCAAAAAGACAAATGGCTCACATAAGCACTGACTTTGGAAAGAGGGAAACTAGCAAGGAAAGAATAAAAGAAAAGCAATAGACAGAGAGGGAAGTAGTGAGGTGAAACAGGATATACTATGGAGTTAGTAGGTGTTGCAGCAATTGAAAAGTCAGATTAGGTGGGCTAAATGAAGGTGGGAACTTAATGAAAGTGGTGGGAGAAGAGCCACCTGATGAAATCAATCAGCCACCCCCCCTATTTACATCTCTCTATCCCTCTCCCATCTTTTACAAAGACATAAAATCTAGAGCAAGAGTCTGTAAATATTGTTTCAAGAAGTTTTGATTGAACCTTATTATTCTCCCACTTGCAGTGTTGGCTACAGGGATGCAATACAATGCTGTATGAAAGGTTGTCTTCAGTGGTACAAATTTCATGATAAACTTAAAGAAAAAAACACTCAACACAGTAAACGTAGGGAACAAAAATCTAACCCATTTGTATCAAATATGATTAAAACGGCAGTTTACTGCCCCATAACACAAAATTATATATGTGGCAGGGTTAGATCAAGACCAATGACTCAGCGATTACTTTGCCAGATGCTAGATTTCTGGCTTCCAAACCTTTCTGCCTTGTGCTCTATGTTTGGAGGTGCAAAACATTTGATTTCTTTGTCATGGAAGAACACAGAGACCATGCATAGGCCATTGTTGTACCTACATACACTTCATATTGTACCTTATATACCATACATTATATACTATCAGTATCGCCATGGAGCAGTAATTTTTGAAATTATTACTGTATTTTCCTGCTGGTTACTGCTGCCCAGTTATTGCTGCTGCTAACCATACATTGTGTCATCATCCCTACCTCCACCCAGCATCCACCTGTAGACGCCAAACTAAAAAAATCTGTATATATATTTGCATTCATTTTCTATAATCTGTTTACATGAGTTGGCAGACTATTGGTGGGAGACTATTGGTGGGTGACCTTGTTAAAGTTGTTTCTGTCTTGTCTTGTGGATGAATTGTAAAAACAGAATAAATACATTGTTATAAATGTGTTCTATTGTGTTTTTTTCAATTGTGTTCTACTCATACTCTGTAGTGAGGTTTAGACAAGAAGCACAAGAAGAATGTTATTAGGAAGCAAATGTTGTGCTACCAACCAGGAAATTCTGGTCAGTCAAGAATGCCTTTGCCAAGGTAGATGATTTGTTTTCCTTGTTGCTATGAAGGACTACACCTTTGTCAGATTCTGTATGGTGACACGAAGCACCTCATTGTGTGAAAGCTGTGGTAAAAAGCTCCAATTTACAACGATCTGCACACAAGACCATTTAATATGTGGGCAGACTGTATTCCATGTGGTTTGCTGTGATAAAAATGATAAAATGGGGAAAATCCCTGTGTTTATCGCACATGATGCATCACTCAATTTATTTTCCATTCCTATGCCATTTTCGCCACAAAGTAAAAGAGAGATGCAGGTCTGTGTAATGTCAAGTTTAATGTGAACGTCCTGTCTGGACATTTGGTATAATGTTTATTTGATCAAATAATCCCAAAGCTCCAAAATGTGATGTACATGTTGTCAGACCCACTTTTAGTTAAATGATAGTTTGCAGGCCAAGACAACATGACTGATCAACCATACAGCAAATCTACAATCAGTGCTTCGTCATACTGTAGCTGCTGGCTTTAAATTAATCAAACATGGCTGTTGCAACCCAAAACTGCTTGATCTGTTCTTTTCGTTGGTATCTTTTCATTGGCTGCATCTATTTCTGAGGGCTATAAGAGAGAGTTTGCAACCCATGCCAAAATTGTCAACAAAATAATTACAAGACAGTTTTACCACCCAAAGATTATGATAGTAACAATCACACTATGCTTATGCTATATATCTGTGGTGTAATAATCACACCACCATGGACAGTCTGCACCAGTTACACTAATGGTTGTTCAGTTTGCTCTGTCCTTCCAGCTGCAGGGAGGTTTTCCACAGGAATCAACACCCGTCCTGTTGAAATCAGGGTAAGACAGATATTATTGCCGTGGTAAATGTATAACAATGTTACATCTTTAAGAGAAGGTCCCACCTTTGCTAGGCCTACTATATTATTATATTATATTACTATATTTTCTGTAATGTCTTTACCTTGACAGAGAGTGATGTGTGCAGCAGACTTTTTCTTGTAGTAGATCAATCCAGCGCTCACAAAGACAAAACCAAGTAGCAGACCAAACCCTCCCACAACTATTTTATTCCGCTCTGACGCAGGGAGGGAAGCGTCTAAAATAGTGAGAAAAAGATACTTTCAGAAACATCATACTGACCATTTGCTGACCCTACATACACATACATCAACACACTGGCACACCCACCCCAGACTTGAAGCACTGGTTCAGTGAGGCTGCGGTGTTCTACCATGCAGGTGATTTTCTCCCCTGGAGTGGCAGTGTACTCCAGGTAGGAGTGAATCTGGTAGTAGAAATCCCCATCAGCCATCACTTCAGAGAAACTGACATCTGAGGTCACTTCCTGTCCGTCCTTCAACCATGTCACTCTGATTTGTTTTGGGTAAAAGTCATACGCACTGCACACAAGCATGGATGGGTGTCTACCACTAGGCAACTTCACTGAATTCAGCCTGACATTGGGCATAGCTGTTAAACCACCTGAAAGAAACAAGTTAAGGTTTACATTATTATGATTATACTGTGAAAAGGCTCCCCAAAAGGGCAACTCAGTAGAGTAACCTGGCTCTTTAAGAAGGAGGCTCCCCACATCCTAACTACTAGGCCCAAGCCATCCTAACTCCTGTTTCACCACTAGACCTGGAAGATATGGCCACGCCATTGTTTGTTCTCCAGCCATGATTGCCTTTCAAATGTACAGTATATGTTACTGAAGGATCCCCGTGTGCGTCTTTACAGCAACCACATCTGAATCCTTCAGTAAACGTACCACTAAGTGGGTAAATTGATCTTCTGGTGTCCTGCCTCCCTCCTTCGAGTTTTCTCATCTCTGTTCACCAACCCTGTCGTCCTCTAAACCATGGCCAGCAATAGCCCTAACCAGTCACGTCTCAAACACATACATTAGCTTAGTTTGACATTTTTCATACCTGGATTCAAAGTATCCAAATGCACACAAGCATATGTAACACATGCAGACACATATATGTATATGTGCATGTGCACAACACTTAATATATGCATTTTTTGCTTTCTGCATTTCATTTAGCACAAGCTCAAGAAAAAATATTTTTACATTTACCTCCTAATGTGTCTATTCTGGATATGTTGCACAGGAGCTCCTTTTGAAATACTCTGCTTAATGCATCATAAGGATCATCAGTCCAAGCTTTTGCCTTTTGCACTGCAAAGGCTGTGAATCCTGTCCAATTGCCTCTTGTGCTGTTGTATTGCATCACCAATTTCTTGTTAAAATGCTCCATTATGGTATACTCTGTATCTTTTAAGCCTGGACCTTTGAAAGTACAACATGCAGTGGACTGCACAAAATCTCCATCTGAGAAAACTGGACACAAAAAGGACACAAAAGTATTGATGTCAAATTAATAATGATAAATAATTGACAATAAACAATAAATAATTAACACAACTTACTCAAAGAAAGAAATTAGTATCATTATTTCAAGTAGAAAGTGATGTAACTCACCCAAACTGAGAAGAGAGAAAACAATACAAAAAAGAAAATTCCCAATATACATGTTTTCACATAAACAAAAACCTACAGGAACGAAGCTTCTCTCTGAGGCGTTTATGAGTCTACAGGTTCAGGACACTAGCAAAGAAACAGACAAGGAAATAAATGCTGACACACTGATATATCAGTGACATGACGACACAGAATGGCACCACCCTTTCACCACGGGAAACTCCCACTGTATGAAAATTATCATGATGATGATAATTATAGTTATATATATATTCAGACTAAGGTTATATTTTCACTCCATAGCATCAAGGATAGGGATGTTAATGATTAATCGATGATTGATTAATCACCGTTAACAATTTGATCGATCAAGCATATATTAATCGATAATGTACGTTATGTGCTATTTCTCATTTTTTCCGGAAATGATTTATCTCCACAAGGGTGCAATTTTACGGAGCCCGGGAGTGGCCATCAGGAGAAAAATTATTTATGTCATGGCGACACGATATGCAATTCAGGCTCTCGTTTTCTTTTTTCGTGCACACAAGATGCAATTCGTTGCCTCGATCTGGTTAAAATGAGCCCTCGTTTTGGTTTATTCGTGCGCACGAGATACAATTAATTCCCTCGTTTTCCTCTTTACGTGTGCACAAATTGCCAAAACGTGCCCTCGAAATAGTGATATCGTGCTCTCAATATAGTATAATACATGCACTCTTCACAAGCTTACAAAGAGTCCGTGCACGTATTGGTGATTATGTTTAAATGTGGCGCTGCCCTGGGTGTGTTGCAGCCACCTGATTGTGTTTACATGGCCTGAAGGTTAAGTTAGGGCTGGGTGATATGGTTGAAATCAATATCATGATAATCATAAGGATTTTTCTCGATATCAATATATGTCATGTATGCAAAATCACGTTAAATAATCAAATTAATGTTCATCTCATTGAACCGAATGGTAATGTTAGGTGTGGTGTCAAACAAAACTGAAATTTTCAAATAATATTCCTACCATACCTCATTTTATGAGAGTTTTTAAGTAAAATTTGTTTGTCATCATCAATTTAGACAGCAGAAATGTGTGTCACGATATTAAAATATCTTCATATCATCACGATATGATTCCACTGAAAGACGATAAACGATAATATTGAATTATCGCCCGGCCCTAGGTTAAGTGGCTAAATATGTTGCAATATTTGGGGGATATGCCTATTCAGTGTAAACAGACAATGGCTATTAACATACCAAATCCTTACTAGGCCTATCTGCAATACCTAAAAGGTACCTTTTAAGTTGCATTTTTTCCTAAACTGCAGTTTAATGAAATCGAGGGAACGAATTGTATCTCGTGCGCACAAATGGACTAAAACGTGCGCACGTTACAGTAAATCATGGACTTTTTTTCTCTCCCAATGGCCACTCCCGGGCTCCGTACAATTTAACTTTCACTGCCTATACAGAGGAAGAAGAAAGCCAAGCAAGCGGGCAGCAGCATTACACCTGCAAAGACAACAGTGTTCAAGGTAAACATTGTAATACAAAGTTGAAATACAGCACCTCTACAAGCACAATGAAAGAGAATGCATTCCCCCAGCTGGTGAAGTTGGCGCGACACTATTTGTGCCTCCCGACCCGGGACAACTATTCCCCTGGAGCGCGTGTTTCAGCGGATGGACTGACTGTCACCAGGCTGCGCACTGGACTCATCCCTCACCACGTAGATACGCTCTTATTCTTAAATAAACCAGTAGATTGTCATGCCATTGTTTCCAATACATAAACTGTGGCAGCGCCACAATATCGGCACGGCCGGCACAACATAAACAGTTAATCAATGTATAGAAATTGATCTAAAAGGCTCTGTAATGCTGTCATTTGGCGATGCAGTAGCTCTGTACTCAACCTGACAGTCCGTCTCCCATTCTGAAAACATTCGTAAAAAAAATCCACAATTTCTCCAAACTCGCATGTGTTGTAACGGTAAAGAGTAACTTGATACTTTTCAATCGGACAATTCTAATGCTGCTCAACACTCAGAAAGTTAACATGAGTGCAGTGCAGAGACTTCATTGCATATTCCACCAGTTGGGTTTCGTTGGACACAAAGTAAAGACAATTTAAAGTAATGAACCCTAAAGAAAATACATTTTCAGCCTGTGGGAAACACTGACGTCCATTGTCGGGGGTCCCGACTCTTTTGAGTTATGCTTGGTTGAGTAACTTGTTGAGTAGGCCTAAAGACAGGTGTAAAAACACGCATTTTCTATTTTCTGTCAAAAGCTGTTTTTTACATAATGATTAATCTATTAATTGGTCATTAACGTGACCGACGATCGATTAAGGAAATTTCTGAAAATTCATTTGTGTTTTGCAGTTGCTCAAATAGTTTTGCTCGCATCTCTACAATTTATTAACTACTTGGAAAATGCCTAAAATAATAAAATAAATTTATATTGGAAGGGGTATTTTGTTCAATTAATAATATATATATAAATAATTATTAACATTAGTATTATACAAAAACATTTCAAAAACGTAATGTAAGCATACAACATTTTATATGCACTCATATGCTTTCTCTTTTAAATGAGAATGATGATTCAGTGGCAAACAGCTGTATTTATTGTGAACTGTATTGAAACAAAAGAATGAAAAGAAACGACTGCATAAAGTCTAATCACATCAATTAAATGCCAAATCAAACAACAACAAAAAACAAAAGAAACATGGTCATCAAGTTAAAAGAGTGTGAAGTGAAGCATAAGTAATATACACTCACTTTATGTTCCTTTGAAAATCTACCAGATAATATTTACTCCATTTCATACTCAGTACTGGATAAAGATATTTATTTCACAATTCAAAAGATTAGTACAGAATTTAAAAAGTTTGCTCTCATCGCCCCTACAAAAACAAATCTTTAACGTCTGCCATTACAATAAAAGGATGGAAATCACAGATGTGCTCCTTCTTAAGCTTCATTCATAGTGGTTTCCTTTAACAAAAAGGAATGTCCCAGTAGCAACTCCCAGAAGTCCCAGACTCAGGCCAAGTCCACAGAAGACACCTGGACCAGAACTGGTCTCACCTACGTCAGACTCTGGGGACGAAAATAACCAGGGGTTACTCACCAGTTTTCATTTCTTGTACGAGAGGCTTTCACTGTCAACTTCCATCTCCCACAAATCCAAAAGCTATTTAATTTTAGAAATTAAAATGATTATGGAATTGGTTAATTCTGAACCTAAACCTTCATATGATGCATTCTTATGCCAATAGCGACATTACTGGAATGGTGCAAAGTAAAGAAATGTCTAAAAATTTCATTCATTCATATAATCACAATTGCTTGTTTGAACCCATTTGGAGTGTGCACAGATGTCACTATTTGTTGCTTTATTTGTACTCATTTAAAGCTGGGGTAGGCATTTTTTTTTTTTTGAATCATTGTAATATTTGGTGAAATTCTCGACATCAGGTAGAAATAAAATGACTCCATACAGCTCATGCAGCATAATCCAAGTCTCCTGAAGCCAATGATCACACAGTGAGTGGAAAAGACTGATATTTACGCCATTATTTAGCACAAATCTTCACTACAGCCAGTTGTCTTTGAAAAACATTTATGGATATTTTTTGTTCTTTTTCTGTTCTTTTCAGAGCTCTAAAGTTTGGCCCCCAAAGACTTCGTTTTTTTTGAAGAACGTTGCTACTAAGTCGTGCTGGAAAGCTGTGTTTCAATTGGCATGAGGGTGAGTAGGTAATGACTGAATTTTCATTTTTGGGTGAACTATTCCTTTAAGATGCTTTTCGGAAACACCTCACAAACTAAAGAGGCTTTGTAGGATGGATACTAGCGGGCAGTCAAAAAATAAACTACGGGTCCCAGGATTTAACCAGAAGGATGGAGACGGAGTCCTTTGGTGGCCTATAGCCGCACAGTACGTGGTCGCAGCTATGGTGAATTCACACTTGTTTCCTTTGTTTTTTTCCCCGGCCTGTATTTGGAGCCGGCCTTTATTTGTTCGTGTCGACCACAGCCCCGGCCATTATCGGAGACCCGGCTTTTAATTGACTACCGGCCACTATTAGAGGAAATACGGTAATAGAATAGGTACTGGGTAGTTAAAAAATAACTGTAGTATAAGTTCTTTGTAAGTTCCCGAATTGTTACCCCCTTAATTCCATAACTTCACATCTTGTTCCCCTGTACCTACATATATGTAAGGGATGATGCCTGACGAGGTGTCCATTATCAGAAATTAATGGACGACGGGGAGGCCTGAACCGTCTGACGCGCAGCGGAACCGGTTGCTTCCGCAGAGTCCATTAATTTCTGATAATGGACACCTCGAAGGGCATTATCCCACTTATACCATGGTCACTTGCCAAAGAAAAAAAATTAAGACCATTCATTTATATTTTCATGCGTTTTGTAATCAAAATCTAAAGTTTTTCCACAAGCCATAACTCGGTTTCCCTGGTAACACCTGAGGGTTTGACTAATACCTGGAACAATCATTACCGTCCCATAAGGTTCTTATGCAATGGAAATGTTGTTCACTACTCCAGTAAATAGGACGAACCTTAGCTACGACTTGGCAACGGGAGATATTTCTAGTCCGCTCAGCTCATAGAACCCTTTGGCTCAGCTATGAGCCAGAAAGCTAACGTTATGCTAGCAACATTCAAAGTCAATAACATTGCGTACGGTTGACAAACAGTAAATATAATTTGACAGTATGTTTAACAACAAGACTAGCTAGCTAGCCAGCCATGTCATTGTCCCCAAATCAATATCAAGATTTTCACGAACAAATGAGATAGGCCATGCGTACTGTCGGCCGCAGCCTGAAGTAGCGAGTTGAATAGCGAATGGGATGTGAGATGATCGCTTACCGTATGTGATGCAAAGTATCAGTAAGTTCAGAGGGGCAGTGTACTTCTTGCAGCTTGTGTGTTACAGTCGCCATCCTGTGGCGTTCAGAGGATGAGGCACTATGCTATGTTTACTCATTTTAGATACAGGCTGATACTACGTAGCCAGCGCATTAATTTAGAACGGCAAACAGACAGTTTCACTGGAACTACTTAGAAGGTGTACATTATCAGAAATTAATGGACACCCTGCAGCCAATCAGAATTGAGTATTCACCCAGACCATGGTATACGTATTGGTATCTACTGTACTGGTACACCGTTAGTACAAAAGATTACACCGTAACTCCGGAGTAATTACGCTGTACGTTGCGAGTTACGGGGGGGGGGGGGGGGGGGGGATTTTTTTGTAGACTGTCAAATTCTTGCTAATTTCTCCAAAGTTGTCTCCCCCTACGGAAGCGTAATGCATTGACTTGAGAAAAAAAATGTTGCCCTGTTTTTCTGAATTAACGAGATGATTATCTAAGAATTCTGAGAAAAGTTTTCATGGGAAAAAAAATTCTGATCTGTTTATCTGAATTAACGAGATCATCTCAGAAGTTTTAATGGAAAAAAAAATAATTCTGCTCTGTTTTTTTAGTTTAATCCAGTTTTATTTAGCTTTTTACACATAAAACTGGATTAAACTTAACAGGCGGGACATGTTTGCTTTCATGAAATCAAGCTCTCAAGTAGGAATGAGAGCTTCTCTTGGGATTTTGAGATATCTCATTAATTCAGAAAACAGAGCAGAATATTTTTTTTTCCATTAAAACTTCTGAGATGATCTCGTTAATTCAGATAAACAGATCAGAATTTTTTTTCCCATGAAAACTTTTCTCAGAATTCTTAGATAATTATCTTGTTAATTTAGAAAAACAGAGCACATTTTTTTCTCTCAAGTGAATGCATTATGCTTCCGTATCCCCCAGCTTTAATTAAGAAGATTATTTTTGTATTCAGATAAAATTGGATATGGGAGTAGCCTGAAAAGGAAGGGTATCAGAAACTTTTACAAAAATAATTTATATTTATTTACAGTGGCTCTAAACACAATTCAACCAAATGTTTTGAACTTGTTAAAGTGTTACCTTGTTTTTAAATAGTTTTGATTGAGCAATGTGTTTTCATTACTAGAACAATATTGTCAGAAATTAAATGACTGTGGAATAATTTGAATGAGAATTCACTAACTTTTAATTGTCAGAACATGTTAGAATATTATGCAGTGACAATGAGCATATTAATGTGTTAAAATTCAATATCATCTCAGTGTGGCTGTGGTGGCCCATCAATGAAATATAAAGGTATAGAGTTATTTTATTTTTACAACATTAAGTTTCTGCATTCTCACCCCAAAACCTGGTTTGAGGATACTCCAGGGCGTCGTGTTCCACAGTACAGGCATAGATGTCTCCTTCTGTGGGGGTGAAGCGCAGGGTGGATAAAACATGGAACGTCCCATCAAGATTAGGTAAGCTTTGGATAAAAGATTCTTCCGCTGTTACTTCTTCATTATTCTTGGTCCACTTGACTTTGATGGAGGGAGGGAAGAAACGGTTGATAAAGCAGATGAGAGTATTCTCTACCTCCTTTGTCACTTCATCTCTGGGGTAGATGATGCTTTCAGGTGCATCTGGGGGTTAAATTAACACTGAATGTAACACACTTTAAAGTTTGCATACTTTTGTAAAAGATAGTTCTAAAATGAAGCAGTACCTTTTGTCAGCAGCGGATAAACAGTGAACCCTATCACTGACCTGTTGATTCAGTAATTTCACTTACCTCTAGCCTTTGTTACAGCTGACTTGTCTTGTTTCCATGATTCCATTTGGTTTTTGCATGAGGCTCTGTAATACTCTGCATATTTGTAGGCCCAGGAAAAATGAGCAGCAAATGGGACCCGGCCATCCCAAACAATTTCTCCTTTCTTGAAGTCTGCATAGTAGACTTCATCTTCATTCAGCATCACAAAGAGTTCAGTATCACTTGTGTCAAAGCATCCATAGCTGTGACATAACTTAACTTCATAACTTCCTAAAAAGGAATAATTATAACAATAATTTATAAAGAATGTAATAAAAGTATTATGAGAATTAAATAAACAATCCATATAAAATTCCAGCAACAACTTACTATATTACTAACATATTCCTAAAAAAGATTTACAAATGAATTTGCTCTGCTCATTTTGGTCATGTGTGTTTTGTTAGATTTAAAATCCCACTCACTCCCACACCTACTAAAAGGATTTGTAATTTTTCCATGATCTTGTTGAGGTAGGAACATGATAAAGTTTGAAATCACAGAGGAGCAGTAATAGAGAAAACAATTATACTTACTTACTGCAGAGATGCAAACAGCTCCAGAGAAAAGAAGAATAATTTTGAAGTACATGGTAAAGTTAAAGTGCGCTGCAGTAATAACTCTTGTTCTCTCCGGCTTTGACGAGGAGGAAGCTACTTGAGGCCACTGCTGTGAAGCGAACCAAGTTGTTTTCATTCCATTTTCATAAAAAGTTAGATGTTCCTTCCTCCTGCCTACACCTGATTTTTTGAGGTCATTTGTGTGTGTGTGCGCGCGCCTGCGTAGGTTTGTGTGTGTGTGTGTGTGTGTGTGTATGTGTGCATATGTGCCAAATGCATCAAGTTGTTCGTAGTTCCTCATGCTTTCACTTCTCTGAACACTGAGTGTGACTGATTAATAAACCAGGCCAATTTCCTTCTTCAGGACAGGGGAGAGTCCCATGAGCACATATTATACTCCACCAATCACAATCAGTTTTATTAATAAAATGTAGCATAGTTTAACATAACATTATTATTAACAAGACATATTATACAATGCACCATGTTATACAATGTGAGTATGGAGTTATTACCCTCGCTGCCCTCTTAGAAGAAGAAATTTGTCAGACATGCTTTTAGTTAAATGATAGTTTGCAGGCCAAGACAACATGACTGATCAACCACACAGCAAATCTACAATCAGTGCTTCGTCATACCGAATTTGCAACACATGCCAAAATTGTTAAAAAAATAATTACAAGATAGTTTTACCACTGAAAGATTATGATAGTAACAATAATAAAAAAAAAAAACAAACAAACACAGCAGCTAGAATGTACAGCAGTGCACCCAGTGTCTATGTGATGTTTTATTTGAAACAGTGCATTGCCATATCAGTACTGTGATGCAACTGAAACATGCTGTCAAATACAGTCCTGTTCAGGGTCTAAGTAACTTTGACCATAGTGAGAGACTGACTGCACTAACTAGATATTTAACTTGACAAATTCAAAGACAGCTGAGTTTGTTTCTAATCAAGCAAAATGAGTGCACTTTGCTTAAATCTGAACTTCTTCACCTTATTTGTCCTTTCTCAATAAATCATACTTTTTGACTTTTATTACTGCAAAAAAACATACTTAAGTACAATCAACTTGTCATAAATTTTTAGCTTATTAGCAATAGTAATGGTTGCCACCAGCTGTTTCCTAAAAAAAATGAATACTCATGTGGTTCCAAAATAAGGCCAAGAGTTTGTTTTTGACATAGCAGTAAGCTATCATCATGCCATCCAACACCAGCCTATTTACACAGGTTTCATAAACTATTTCACTTAGGGAAGAATTGATTTTGTGACAAAGACAGTGTTTGCTACAATTAAAGAGGTTTAACATACAATGAATGTACGTCAATTTCATTTTTCAAAGTTTGACATGGATTTATTTAATCAACCACCACAACCCCTCAACTGTAGCCCACTATCAATGATGTTAATGCTGCAACATTTGCATTTCAGTAATAGTAACTTAACAAGCAGAGTTAAATAAGAGGTGGACAGGTGTTATCAATACATTGCACCGAATTGCACCAACACTTCACTTCGCACACACACACACACACACACACACACACACAATCACTGCCGCTACCAGTACTCCTGTGTAACAATAATAGTCAAAAGACAAAGAGGTTTTGCTTTTTGGAGGTAAAGCACATTAACTTTCTTATGCCTCTCCTATCAAACCCAAACTATTTCCAGCTTCATGCTTGGTTTATTCCTCATGCCTTCACATCTCTGAACACTGAGTGTGATTGATTAATACACCAGGCCAATTTCCTTCTTCAGGACAGGGGAGAGTCCTTTGAGCACATATTATACTCCACCAATCACAATCATTTTTCATTCTGTTTTTTTATTTGTATGTTTCTTTGTGTCTATTTATTTGTATCAGAATCATTCAGAATTGCATTTGATTATCTTTATTAAGTTGTATTAGTAAAATGCAGCATACTTTAACGAATAACATGATTATTAACAAGACATATTATACAATGCACCATGTTATACAATGTGAGTATGGAGTTATTACCCTTACTGCCCTCTTAAAAGAAGAAATTTGTCAGACCCGCTTTTAGTTAAATGATAGTTTGCAGGCCAAGACAACATGACTGATCAACCATACAGCAAATCTACAATCAGTGCTCCGTCATACTGTAGCTGCTGGCTTTCTGACTGTGTGGAGGTTTTGTTTATAAATTAAACAAACTGTTGCAACCCAAAACTGCTTGATCTGTTCTTTTCGTTGGTATCTTTTCATTGGCTGCATCTATTTCTGGGAGGGCTATAAGAGAGAGTTTGCAACCCATGCCAAAATTGTCAACAAAATAATTACAAGATATCAGAATCAGAATCAGAATCAGAAATACTTTATTGATCCCCGAGGGGAAATTGGGTTACATTGCAGCTGCTCACAT
The DNA here is from genome assembly GCF_046629955.1 of Centroberyx affinis. Lineage (NCBI taxonomy): Eukaryota > Metazoa > Chordata > Actinopteri > Beryciformes > Berycidae > Centroberyx > Centroberyx affinis. The sequence goes on from NW_027280246.1 coordinate 33,902, forward strand.
TGTAGAAGTGAATATATACAAGCGTAGAGAAATTATAAGAAATTATAAGAAAAATAGAAATACGAAAGTAAGAAATATGTAAAATATGTGCATTATACTACAATATATAACAATGAGAATAAAAATAATAATAATAATATAGAAATAAGAGAAATAAGAATTCTGTACAATATGCATCATACTCCCAATATATACATACACCAGTGTAAATAATTAAATAGATAATTATAGATTTACCACTCAAAGATTATGATAGTAACAATCACGCTATGCTATATATCTGTGGTGTCATAATCACACCACCATAGACAGTATGCACCAGTTAAGGCAAATTTGGAGAGAATGGTCTTGCTGTGAACACCGCAAACACCGGGCACACCGCAGAAACCATAAATTTGCTTTTACTCTAATGGTTGTTCAGTTTGCTCTGTCCTTCCAGCTGCAGGTTTTCCACAGGAATCAACACCCATCCTGTTGAAATCAGGGTAAGACGAATATTATTGCTGTGGTAAATGTATAACACTGTTACATCTTTAACAGACGGTCCCACCTTTGGTAGGTCTATACTATATTATTATATTATATTACTATATTTTCTGTAATGTCTTTACTTTGACAGAGAGTAAGGTGTGCAGCAGACTTTTTCTTGTAGTAGATCAATCCAGCGCTCACAAAGACAAAACCAAGTAGCAGACCAAACCCTCCCACAACTATTTTATTCCACTCTGACGCAGGAAGGGAAGCGTCTAAAATAAAAGAAGGTGAAAAGGTGCTTTCAGAAAAATCATACTGACCACTTGCTGACCCTACATACACATACAGTACATTACATACATACACACTGGCACACCCACCCCAGACTTGAAGCACTGGTTCAGTGAGGCTGAGGTGTTCTACCATGCAGGTGATTTTCTCTCCTGGAGTGGCGGTGTACTCCAGGTAGGAGTGAATCTGGTAGTAGAAATCCCCATCAGCCATCACTTGTCACACCATGTCACTCGTATTTGTTTTGGGTAAAAGTCATACGCACTGCACACAAGCATGGATGGGTGTCTACCACCAGGCAACTTCACTGAATTCAGCCTGACATTGGGCATAGCTGTTAAACCACCTGAAAGGAACAAGTTAAGGTTTACATTATTATGATTATACATTAGCTTAGTTTGACATGTTTCATACCTGTAACTAGATTCAAAGTATCCAAATACACACAAGCATATGTAACACATGCAGACACACAAATGTATATGTGCATGTGCACAACACTTGCACACAGCCCTGTTTTAGCCTCCCTACATTGGCTTCCTATAGAATTCAGGATGATTTTAAGATTTTACTCATCACCTACAAAGCAGTCAATGGTCTGGCTCCAACCTATATTTCTGAGCTTTTAACCCCTTTAAATTCTTAAATTCTTCTCTCGGTACCGACCTCCAGACCTGTCTCAACAGGAGACCGGGCATTTGTTGTGAGAGCTCCCAAACTTTCGAATGACTTACCGCTATTCATAAGATCAGCCAAAACGCTCTCAACTTTTAAGTTCCCTTTAAAAACATTCCTATATAAACATGCTTTTACTTGAGCTTATTGATTTGATTTTATTGTGCTACTTTTACTGTTCTTATAGTTCTCATTGCTATTATTTACTGATGTTTAATTACCACTGTGTTCTTTTATTTGTTTATTGTTCTTACAGTGTCATTGCTTCTATTTACTGTTGTTTTCTTGCTGCTCGTCTTGTTTGATTTTATGCTGGTCTGTAAAGCACTTTGTAAACCGTTTTTAGAAAAGTGCTACATAAATAAAGTTATTATTGTTATTATTATCATTATTATTATTATTATTACTTATCAAAATTAATTTTTTGCTCTGTACATTTCATTTAGCATAAATTCAAGAAAAAATATTTTTACATTTACCTGCATATGCGTCCATTCTGGATATGTTGCACATGACTGCCTTTTCAACTACTTTGTGTATTTTATTAAAAGGATCATTGTTCCAAGATTTTGCCAGTTGCACTGCAAAGGCTGTGAATCCTGTCCAATTGCCACTTATGCTGTTGTATTGCGCTAGTAATTTCTTGTTAAAATGCTACATTATGGTATACTCTGTATCTTTTAAGCCTGGACCTTTGAAAGTACAACATGCAGTGGACTGCATAAAATCTCCATCTGAGAAACCTGGACACAAAAAGGACACAAAAGTATTGAGGTCAAATTAATAATTATGAATAATTGACAGTAAACAATAAATAACACAACTTACTAGAAATTTGTATTATTATTTCACTGACACATTCAAGTAGAAAGTGATGTAATTCACCCAAACTGAGAAGCGAGAAAACAATACAAAAAAGAAAATTCCCAATATACATGTTTTCACATAAACAAAAATCTACAGGAACAAAGCTTCTCTGTCATGAGGTATATACTATATGTTTACTCTTTTAAATGAGAATGATGATTCAGTGACAAACAGCTATATTTATTATGAACTGTATGGAAATAAAAGAATGAAAAGAATGATGACTGCATAAAGTCTAATCACTTCAATTAAACAAATGCAAAAGCAAACTGAAACAACAAAAAACAAAACTTGGTCATCAAATGAAGAGTGTGGAATGAAGTAATATACACTCACTTTATGTTCCTTTGAAAATCTACCAGATAATATTTACTCGAATTCATACTCAGTACTGGATAAAGATATTTATTTCACAATTCAAAAGATCAGTACAGAACTTAAAAAGTTTGCTCTCACGCCCTACATAAACAAATTTTTAATGTCTGCCATTACAATAAAAGGATGGAAATCACAGATGTGCTCCTTCTTGAGCTTCATTCATAGTGGTTTCCTTTGACAAAAAGGAATGTCCCAGTAGCAACTCCCAGAAGTCCCAGACTCAGGCCAAGTCCACAGAAGACACCTGGACCAGAACTGGGGCCTGTTCCATAAAGCACGCTAAGAAAAGTGGGGATTAAAGTCCAAAACCTGACTTGAATGAAGCTAACAAATCAGTCTGGGCTAAAGCGGTTCCATAAAGGTAAATTCAAGTTCACACAATCAGACTAATTCGAGACAGGTTGAAGTAGTCAAGATAATTGCGTGTGCACGCCATTCTTTAGCAGCCTGAGAGGATGAACATGGATCAAATCGATACACCATGGCAAAAAGCAATGGTAAAGAGAGAGTGGTGATGTTCACGGCCACCGAGCAGCGCTTATTAGTAGAAATATATGAAGAAATGAAACATATAATAACCATACCAAATTAAATCTTGGGCACAATACATTCAAACAGTTAGTAAGAACAGAAAACCTGTAGGTTATTAAAATATCTTATACAAGAATACATAGATATTAAACCTCAAGGCTGCAAATGTATACATGTTCACTCGTTTATACATTATGCATATTTGATGAATGATTTCAACAAATTAAACTTTTTTATGGGGGCACTTTTAAACAGCAACAACTTAAAATAAAACTATTGTTCATAACGGTAAGTATGCCTATAGGCTATGTAAGCGCTTAAGCATAATTAGCTTGATGCTAGAACTGTCCAATCTCATGATGTTTATTAATTGCAGCTGCCAAAAAAGAAGACTGATGTTGCTGGCACCGGGGGAGGGGGGAGGGCCACCAGCAGCACACTGAGCTCCTGCAGAGGAGCTGGCCTTGGAGCTGAACAAGGGGAGGCCAGTCATTGAGGGAATAGAGGGGGGAACAGCGTCTGAATCCATGCCACCTAGTACTCATCAATGAAAGGACACGCCATGACTGACAGAGAACGACACATGGGTTGAGGTCCTTATTTATAGACCTTTACTGAATTGATTGAAAAACCATACACCCACTAAACACATCTAAGTTTACTTTTTGACATTGTTTTAAATGTATTAACCAATAGCCTACATTAACCAACACATTTCTAAACATGGTTTCCTATCGGGCAAATAGAGGATAGAGGCATATGGATTTTGATACTACATTTCTGGTCAATATAATTTTTTGCAATTGTACTGTTAACTATTTAGGTAGCTATTGTCATTCTATTGGGGTAATTTAGATTGAGACATTTTATGTAGCATAAGCCTAAACGTTTGATATCACATAGGCTACCATATAATTAAACAAGTCTATAGGTCTATATCTTATCATTTATCATTGTATAATTTATTTAATTTATTATTTATTATTTATTTAAGTTGATTTTCTATGAACTTTAAGTTTTTAACTGATAGTGGTTAACAAAGTAAAATAATATGGCAGCACGCCAGAAAGTCAGTGGTAAAATCATGGCTTTCCCGTCGGGTCAGTGTTACAGGAACTCTGGTTAAGCAACAACAACAGTTAGCCTGCCCCAGACCAGGTTAATTTCCCAGCATAAGTTGCCATAGTAACTGAGCTTGAACTATGTTGAATCTGCTTTATGGAACCGAATCAACTGAAAATGAGTCAGACTAACCGAAGGAAGCCTGGCTTATTTGGTAAACTCGCTTTATGGAACAGGGCTCTGGTCTAACCTACGTCAGGCTCTGGGGCGGACAGGGGAAAGTTACTTATCAGTTTTCATTTCTCGTACGAGAGGCTTTCACTGTCAACTTCCACCTCCCACAAATCCAAAAGCTATTTTATCTGGAGTTAAAAACTGAAATGATTGTGGAATCGGTTAATTCTGAACCTAAACATAATTCATATTATGCATTCTGGTGCCAATAGTGACATTACTGGAATGGCAAGAAGTAAAGAAATGTCTCAGTGGTTTTCACACAGCACTTAGCCCTGGGCTAAGGAGGCACTTAGCCCTGGGCTAAGAAACGATTCACACAGGCAAATTCCAAAGTGGGATAACCCCAACTTTAGCCCAGGGCTAGCTGGCCCTGCTCCAGAGCAGGGTTAACCTCGACTTTGCAGGGTGGATAAAACATGGAACGTCCCATCAAGATTAGGTAAGCTTTGGATAAAAGATTCTTCCGCTGTTACTTCTTCATTATTCTTGATCCACTTGACTTTGATGGAGGGAGGGAAGAAACGGTTGATAAAGCAGATGAGAGTATTCTCTACCTCCTTTGTCACTTCATCTCTGGAGTAGATGATGCTTTCAGGTGCATCTGGGGGTTAAATTAACACTGAATGTAACACACTTTAAAGTTTGCATACTTTTGTAAAAGATAGTTCTAAAATGAAGCAGTACCTTTTGTCAGCAGCGGATAAACAGTGAACCCTATCACTGACCTGTTGATTCAGTAATTTCACTTACCTCTAGCCTTTGTTACAGCTGACTTGTCTTGTTTCCATGATTCCATTTGGTTTTTGCATGAGGCTCTGTAATACTCTGCATATTTGTAGGCCCAGGAAAAATGAGCAGCAAATGGGACCCGGCCATCCCAAACAATTTCTCCTTTCTTGAAGTCTGCATAGTAGACTTCATCTTCATTCAGCATCACAAAGAGTTCAGTATCACTTGTGTCAAAGCATCCATAGCTGTGACATAACTTAACTTCATAACTTCCTAAAAAGGAATAATTATAACAATAATTTATAAAGAATGTAATAAAAGTATTATGAGAATTAAATAAACAATCCATATAAAATTCCAGCAACAACTTACTATATTACTAACATATTCCTAAAAAAGATTTACAAATGAATTTGCTCTGCTCATTTTGGTCATGTGTGTTTTGTTAGATTTAAAATCCCACTCACTCCCACACCTACTAAAAGGATTTGTAATTTTTCCATGATCTTGTTGAGGTAGGAACATGATAAAGTTTGAAATCACAGAGGAGCAGTAATAGAGAAAACAATTATACTTACTTACTGCAGAGATGCAAACAGCTCCAGAGAAAAGAAGAATAATTTTGAAGTACATGGTAAAGTTAAAGTGCGCTGCAGTAATAACTCTTGTTCTCTCCGGCTTTGACGAGGAGGAAGCTACTTGAGGCCACTGCTGTGAAGCGAACCAAGTTGTTTTCATTCCATTTTCATAAAAAGTTAGATGTTCCTTCCTCCTGCCTACACCTGATTTTTTGAGGTCATTTGTGTGTGTGTGCGCGCGCCTGCGTAGGTTTGTGTGTGTGTGTGTGTGTGTGTGTATGTGTGCATATGTGCCAAATGCATCAAGTTGTTCGTAGTTCCTCATGCTTTCACTTCTCTGAACACTGAGTGTGACTGATTAATAAACCAGGCCAATTTCCTTCTTCAGGACAGGGGAGAGTCCCATGAGCACATATTATACTCCACCAATCACAATCAGTTTTATTAATAAAATGTAGCATAGTTTAACATAACATTATTATTAACAAGACATATTATACAATGCACCATGTTATACAATGTGAGTATGGAGTTATTACCCTCGCTGCCCTCTTAGAAGAAGAAATTTGTCAGACATGCTTTTAGTTAAATGATAGTTTGCAGGCCAAGACAACATGACTGATCAACCACACAGCAAATCTACAATCAGTGCTTCGTCATACCGAATTTGCAACACATGCCAAAATTGTTAAAAAAATAATTACAAGATAGTTTTACCACTGAAAGATTATGATAGTAACAATAATAAAAAAAAAAAACAAACAAACACAGCAGCTAGAATGTACAGCAGTGCACCCAGTGTCTATGTGATGTTTTATTTGAAACAGTGCATTGCCATATCAGTACTGTGATGCAACTGAAACATGCTGTCAAATACAGTCCTGTTCAGGGTCTAAGTAACTTTGACCATAGTGAGAGACTGACTGCACTAACTAGATATTTAACTTGACAAATTCAAAGACAGCTGAGTTTGTTTCTAATCAAGCAAAATGAGTGCACTTTGCTTAAATCTGAACTTCTTCACCTTATTTGTCCTTTCTCAATAAATCATACTTTTTGACTTTTATTACTGCAAAAAAACATACTTAAGTACAATCAACTTGTCATAAATTTTTAGCTTATTAGCAATAGTAATGGTTGCCACCAGCTGTTTCCTAAAAAAAATGAATACTCATGTGGTTCCAAAATAAGGCCAAGAGTTTGTTTTTGACATAGCAGTAAGCTATCATCATGCCATCCAACACCAGCCTATTTACACAGGTTTCATAAACTATTTCACTTAGGGAAGAATTGATTTTGTGACAAAGACAGTGTTTGCTACAATTAAAGAGGTTTAACATACAATGAATGTACGTCAATTTCATTTTTCAAAGTTTGACATGGATTTATTTAATCAACCACCACAACCCCTCAACTGTAGCCCACTATCAATGATGTTAATGCTGCAACATTTGCATTTCAGTAATAGTAACTTAACAAGCAGAGTTAAATAAGAGGTGGACAGGTGTTATCAATACATTGCACCGAATTGCACCAACACTTCACTTCGCACACACACACACACACACACACACACACACAATCACTGCCGCTACCAGTACTCCTGTGTAACAATAATAGTCAAAAGACAAAGAGGTTTTGCTTTTTGGAGGTAAAGCACATTAACTTTCTTATGCCTCTCCTATCAAACCCAAACTATTTCCAGCTTCATGCTTGGTTTATTCCTCATGCCTTCACATCTCTGAACACTGAGTGTGATTGATTAATACACCAGGCCAATTTCCTTCTTCAGGACAGGGGAGAGTCCTTTGAGCACATATTATACTCCACCAATCACAATCATTTTTCATTCTGTTTTTTTATTTGTATGTTTCTTTGTGTCTATTTATTTGTATCAGAATCATTCAGAATTGCATTTGATTATCTTTATTAAGTTGTATTAGTAAAATGCAGCATACTTTAACGAATAACATGATTATTAACAAGACATATTATACAATGCACCATGTTATACAATGTGAGTATGGAGTTATTACCCTTACTGCCCTCTTAAAAGAAGAAATTTGTCAGACCCGCTTTTAGTTAAATGATAGTTTGCAGGCCAAGACAACATGACTGATCAACCATACAGCAAATCTACAATCAGTGCTCCGTCATACTGTAGCTGCTGGCTTTCTGACTGTGTGGAGGTTTTGTTTATAAATTAAACAAACTGTTGCAACCCAAAACTGCTTGATCTGTTCTTTTCGTTGGTATCTTTTCATTGGCTGCATCTATTTCTGGGAGGGCTATAAGAGAGAGTTTGCAACCCATGCCAAAATTGTCAACAAAATAATTACAAGATATCAGAATCAGAATCAGAATCAGAAATACTTTATTGATCCCCGAGGGGAAATTGGGTTACATTGCAGCTGCTCACATTGTAGAAGTGAATATATACAAGCGTAGAGAAATTATAAGAAATTATAAGAAAAATAGAAATACGAAAGTAAGAAATATGTAAAATATGTGCATTATACTACAATATATAACAATGAGAATAAAAATAATAATAATAATATAGAAATAAGAGAAATAAGAATTCTGTACAATATGCATCATACTCCCAATATATACATACACCAGTGTAAATAATTAAATAGATAATTATAGATTTACCACTCAAAGATTATGATAGTAACAATCACGCTATGCTATATATCTGTGGTGTCATAATCACACCACCATAGACAGTATGCACCAGTTAAGGCAAATTTGGAGAGAATGGTCTTGCTGTGAACACCGCAAACACCGGGCACACCGCAGAAACCATAAATTTGCTTTTACTCTAATGGTTGTTCAGTTTGCTCTGTCCTTCCAGCTGCAGGTTTTCCACAGGAATCAACACCCATCCTGTTGAAATCAGGGTAAGACGAATATTATTGCTGTGGTAAATGTATAACACTGTTACATCTTTAACAGACGGTCCCACCTTTGGTAGGTCTATACTATATTATTATATTATATTACTATATTTTCTGTAATGTCTTTACTTTGACAGAGAGTAAGGTGTGCAGCAGACTTTTTCTTGTAGTAGATCAATCCAGCGCTCACAAAGACAAAACCAAGTAGCAGACCAAACCCTCCCACAACTATTTTATTCCACTCTGACGCAGGAAGGGAAGCGTCTAAAATAAAAGAAGGTGAAAAGGTGCTTTCAGAAAAATCATACTGACCACTTGCTGACCCTACATACACATACAGTACATTACATACATACACACTGGCACACCCACCCCAGACTTGAAGCACTGGTTCAGTGAGGCTGAGGTGTTCTACCATGCAGGTGATTTTCTCTCCTGGAGTGGCGGTGTACTCCAGGTAGGAGTGAATCTGGTAGTAGAAATCCCCATCAGCCATCACTTGTCACACCATGTCACTCGTATTTGTTTTGGGTAAAAGTCATACGCACTGCACACAAGCATGGATGGGTGTCTACCACCAGGCAACTTCACTGAATTCAGCCTGACATTGGGCATAGCTGTTAAACCACCTGAAAGGAACAAGTTAAGGTTTACATTATTATGATTATACATTAGCTTAGTTTGACATGTTTCATACCTGTAACTAGATTCAAAGTATCCAAATACACACAAGCATATGTAACACATGCAGACACACAAATGTATATGTGCATGTGCACAACACTTGCACACAGCCCTGTTTTAGCCTCCCTACATTGGCTTCCTATAGAATTCAGGATGATTTTAAGATTTTACTCATCACCTACAAAGCAGTCAATGGTCTGGCTCCAACCTATATTTCTGAGCTTTTAACCCCTTTAAATTCTTAAATTCTTCTCTCGGTACCGACCTCCAGACCTGTCTCAACAGGAGACCGGGCATTTGTTGTGAGAGCTCCCAAACTTTCGAATGACTTACCGCTATTCATAAGATCAGCCAAAACGCTCTCAACTTTTAAGTTCCCTTTAAAAACATTCCTATATAAACATGCTTTTACTTGAGCTTATTGATTTGATTTTATTGTGCTACTTTTACTGTTCTTATAGTTCTCATTGCTATTATTTACTGATGTTTAATTACCACTGTGTTCTTTTATTTGTTTATTGTTCTTACAGTGTCATTGCTTCTATTTACTGTTGTTTTCTTGCTGCTCGTCTTGTTTGATTTTATGCTGGTCTGTAAAGCACTTTGTAAACCGTTTTTAGAAAAGTGCTACATAAATAAAGTTATTATTGTTATTATTATCATTATTATTATTATTATTACTTATCAAAATTAATTTTTTGCTCTGTACATTTCATTTAGCATAAATTCAAGAAAAAATATTTTTACATTTACCTGCATATGCGTC
>NW_027280247.1:0-20000 GCF_046629955.1 Centroberyx affinis
CCCTCTCTCTGACTTCACTTAATCAGTATGCAGGTCCTCTCTGCATCACTGTCCTTGTGTTATAAATACACACACATATACACACACACACACACACACAAACACACAAAGGCACAGATACACACACTTCATCGGAATTCTGTTCCTGACTTCATCACTGTCCTTGTGGTATAAATATCCCGTATAAAAAGAGAAGGAGAAACACAGAGCTTGGACAGAGTCCAGCGTCCCAAACACACGTGTACATGTGTGTGGCACTCTCATATTCACACACACACACACACACACACACACACACACACACACCCTCTCTCAAACAAAACACACACTCACACAAACAAATGCAGACACATTTGTGAGAGACCCATGTGAACACACACACATACACACACTTTGGGGTGATAAATAAAGCAGTGCGAGCTCAGCAGTAGCCCTTTGCCATGTCAGGCTTTACTTATGTCTAGTTCAATTCAGGGGAGTGGTTCAATTAGGTCCCAGAAGACCAATCTCATCTCAGTCCCACAACATGTGCACACACACACACACACACACACACACACATACAAACACACACACACACAGAAATGTTAGCTATGAGACACAATTTTTCATCTCCCACTAACACGCAGTGGCAACTTTTCCGCATTTTCATTTCTGTTGGGAACACTTGGACCGAACCAATTTAAGGTAAAAAAAAATAACTTCACTTGACCAAATCTTCATCAAAACAAAGTTGGCTGAGTGGAGCAGGTATGCAATGGAACGTGAAAATCTTAGCAAAGCAAAGCAAAAAAAGAAAAAATAGCCGTGACTGAAAACCATTGCAGCAGCACTTCGAACTGAATGTAAATCGGAATCCTGGGAGATAATAATGTTGAAATATGGAGGAGTCGTCTGTCACCTCCATGTTTACATTCTCTCAATGAAAAGACTGTAGAATTGGAAAGAAAAATATTGCTTCTTCCTTTTCAAACTTCCTATTAGAAAACAGGCACGGGCATGCCAAGAGTTTTGCCTGCTGAAGTGTGTGCTGTCATGCCGATTGGTAAAAACATAAATCACACACACACACACACACACCCAAACACATACCCAAGATCCCAAACCAATTCATTCCTGACCCCTGAGAAATAGCCATATCCAATCACCACACAGCATGAGATGCAAGTTTCATGATTGAATGACTCACAGGAAGGCCCTTTAAAGTGTGAACCCATGGCCTCCACACACACACACACACACACACACACACACTTCAATCCTCACTCGCTGGAGCCTCCCACTCTCTAACTACAGTATTCAGAGTCAACACACACTCACAAGCAATCACACATGCAGACACACACAAGCACATGAGACACTTGTGAAAAGAGTAAGAAAGAGCAAGAAATAGAGAGAGGGGGACGAAGAGTGTGTGAGAGAGAGAGAGAGAGAGAGGTGAAGAGAGAGTGAGAGAGATGTGCAGAAAGTCTCATAAAGCCCAGTCACATTGGTGTCAGCAAGCAGTGCTCCGACTCCATTACTGCCCACTGCATAGGAAAACACACACACACACACACACACACACGCACGCACGCACTGAGTTTCAGAGCCTTTCCTAGTAGAGCTGACAGGATAAAGAGAGCAGAGATAAAGGGCTAGGCCAGCAGGTGAGAGTCGTGGAGGATGGAATCTGAAGGGGTTAGTTCATTGAAAATGCAGAAAGACAAAAAGGGGCTAGCTCTCATCTACTCACGGAGCGATAAGAACCATGTGATACATACTTTTAAAATTCTACGTACCCAACAAATGTAAATGTAAAATCCTCTATATGTCTGAATTTTGGGATTTTTGTCCTTTATAAATGAAATATAGACCAAATACATAAGTTTTTTTTCCAAGACGTCCCATCCAATCCAGTGAGCCACTGTAGCATGACTTGGATTAGTGTCCTCTGCCTGCCACAGATACAGCTTCTGGCCTCAGCCTCGGTGTGTCGGCCCTCTCCAACCTCTTAAAGACCCTGGCTCTGTTTACTCATGCATGCCTGAGCATTTATTCATCCACTTAAGAGTCCAAGAGGCAGGAAAAGGCAGGCGTTCGTCTGCACTCTGCCTTCTGCCCTCTGCAGTCTCACCAATGTGACAATCAGTTCAGTACTTGAACATTCCGGACAATTTTAGTCCCCCATTTGGATTTCTGGTTTCATGTGCTCAGCTACGATGGAGTGAATTGTAGACAATTGTCAATACACTTGCTAATGTGTGCTTTGATTTGTTGGCTGAGTTTACTGATTTAAACTATTTCACTTAGCTGAAAATTCACCGGAGCTCTGACCTCTGCAACCTCTGAATCTGAGCTGTCAGTCATTGGGTATTCTTAAGTGCCTGAGCAAGAAAAAAGAAATTAATCATGAAGAAAATACATAAATACATGAATATAGGTGTCAAGAGCTGTTTTATCCAGTTAAAGAGGCATTTTATCTTTCTGCTGCAAAATGAAGATTTAAGTAGCCCTCAAGGTAATCAATAATTTTCTGCTCCTGCTCCTACAAAGATCGTTATATTACATGCTATGAATGCTCTACCAGACGCACTTGAATCCTGCATGAGATTGCGCACTGCTGGGACCACTACGCTTCAATCTCATACATGAGATTATACGTGTCGAAGGGTTAATTGTAAGTAAAGAGCCTTAGGATTGAAGTAGAAGGAGAATAGATCCCTGTATAGATCATTTTGATTCTGAGTTAAGGCGTTATAATGCTATTACATTTGCCAAGCTAACTCGCATCTAAATTAATTTAGAGACTCCGTGACCTTCTATATCAAATAGGCTACGGTAGGTAACAGGGCACTGTCTGTAATTAATGGCTTAACACATCCTGATTTATAATGGTGATGCAATGGCATTGCCATAATGAAATGTCTCAGATTTGAATTTATCAAGAAGCTATAGGAGGGGATAGGAGGAATTCTTAAGTTAATAGGGTTTATTAAGAGAAAATATTGCAGTAATGTTCCTATGCACACTCCCAAACACTTTACATGTTATTAACATGAAATTAAGTTGTAATTAAGCTTAACATGGAATTAACATTAGGCTACTGATTCCCCTTCCCCACCCACATTTCCTCTGTCAGTCTAGAGAGTCAGTCTTGAATCTGCTCATAAGCCTACTGCTCCCAAACACTCCTGTAGTACTATGACATGGCATGGAGGAAGAGAGAGAAAGAACAAGGGTGGGGTGAAGGAGAGAAAAAGGGTGGTCACCCCTCAGTCTCTCTTCCTCTCTCTATCTCTCGCGCTCGCTCTCTCTCTCTCACACACACACACGCGTTCTCTCTCTTCGTCTTTCTGTCTCTTCCATCAACCTGCCTGTCAACCCCGCCGACCTGAACGATCCATCAACCGCTGCCGCTGCTCCGGGAGATAGAGGGAGGGAGAAGGATGCGAGGTGAAGGAGAGAAAGAAGCGAGGGAACGAGAGAGTCCAGTCAGAAAAGAGGGCAACCAAATTCTATGCAGCTTCCAGGAGACAAGGGAACAATGGACTGGCTGGAGAGAGAGAGAGAGAGAGAGAGAGAGAGAGAGAGAGAGAGAGAGAGAGAGAGGAGAGAGAGATAACGAGCAAGAGAGGATGTGTGTTGCTTTTCTCCTCTCGAACCCTTGAGGAATTGAAAGAGCCTCTTATGAGCAAGAAAAATCTATCCACCACACGTGCATATCTCTCTCTTTTCTCCCTCTCTCTCTCTCTATCACTCTCTCCTCTCTCTCATTCTCCCAAAATTCTCCCTCGCCTGTATCTCGTTCCTGCTGACTGTTACCGCTCCTTCTCCTCCCCTTTCCCCAACTATTTGTCTGCTTCCATTCCTTTTCACACTCAGAGAGGTGATGCTAGCAAAAATGCTAAATACTCCCAATTAAATGAGGCAGCAATTTGCATCATCTTTCCGCGCAAATCCAACGTGATGCATATGCAACACAATTTTTTAATATAAAATCATTTTGTGTAATGAAAAGTGCAATATTTCACACCGGCTTAGCCTAAAACGCCAATGCAAATTACTGCCTCTGCATTCTTCGATAGAAGGTACAGTATTACAGATTTACATTTTACAGTGCGTCTTCCCCACCTCTATCCATCCATCCATCACCCGCCCCGCTCTCCTTTTCACTGCTCAGTCATTCTCGACACCAAATTATTCATGGTGGCCGGAAAATTACTCAATTTAAGCGGTTAAGCGTGCTCATACATCAGACATTTAAAAATAGATCCAGCCCTTTAACCACTGTCTCTCCGTCTACCTCCTTTCCCCCCCTTCTTCTCTTTAGCCTGATCTCCATAATTTGTTCGCACCGTCTGTCCATCTGCCATCCTCTCTTCTCCTCGCCCTCTCTCCCTCCCTCGCCTCCTTTTGGTTTCTTATCACATCCTCCCCTCTCCTCTCCAGGCTAGATGGAGGGAAGGAGAGAGAGAAGAGAAAAAAAAAGGCCAGGGTGGAAGAGAAGATAGTGGGGAGAAGAGTGACAGCAGCTTACGGGGAAGTGGGTGGGGGGTACGTTTCTCTCCCTGTATCTCTCTCTCTCTCTCCCTCTCTCTCTCTCTTTCTCCTGCTCTGTCTTTCTATCTCTCTCGCCAACTCGCTCGCTCACACACACACTGCAGTGGTCTCCGTTCCTCTGTCTAGTTGCGTCTCCCCGAGGGCTCTCAGCTTCACTCATACACAGCTGAGATCTGCCTGGTGCTGCCCTCACTGCCTGACAACAGCTACACACACACACACACAAACACATACACTGCATTTATGCCCATATACACACAAATACATGCATAAACCTGCAGGTAAACACAGGAATCATGTATAAAAACGCATACTGGTTCTTAAAAGAATACACAAATCTATGCAAACATACAACACACACACACACACACACACACACAAGCTGATTTTAAAATGCATACACCCATGCAATGTGTCAAAGCAAACATACTTTTGTGCAATCTGCACACATTCATAGACCCACACACACACACACACACACACACACACACACACACATGCACACAGCTTTTGTCCTGCCTGTGACCGTGAATCAGCATTCTGCCTGAATTATAGGGCTGCATTATGGATTCTCTCCACAACCCACATACTCTCTAGACATTCTTCAGAGGGAACACACACGTACACTCCCTCTCTCTCTCTCTCTCTCTCTCTCTCTCTCTCACAGACACACACAACAGTCACTAAACCAACACACATCAATGTAACCCTTAAACAACAAAACCAACCGCTTAACATCAATTTTCTACCGCTGGTGAAACAGTTGTAACGCGACCACAGAAATTATACAATTGCTTAGGCATGACAAGAACAAACACATGCTGCTCCCACGTCCAGAGTCACAGTCATGTTTCCCTTCCTGCCCATGCTCTGAGGTCCTGTACTTAGCAGGTTATCACAGATTAGGTGGTTGCAGGCACAGTCTTATCTATGGCGTTTTGGCTATGGAAACAGCAAGAATGCATGAAGGAGATAATGCATGCACATTCAAAACCTGTACCAAGTGTTTGGTATAAATGACAGGATAAAGAAAAAAGAATAAAAGGCAGTATAGACCAAGTTGTTTCAAAGAATAGATCAATCATACGTGACTGCTGAAATTGATTGGTATTCTATTTTAGCATGTAATTCAAGACAATAACAATATGTAGATGGGATATGATAGAGAGACCTGGAAGATTACATTTATATACAGGGCATTGACTGCACACATCATAGTGTAATAATAATATTCTGCAGGCATGCAACCCACAAGACAAGTTAAAACAAGATTTTGAGTATGTTATACAAGATCAAAATCATACTACATGCCTCGGAAAAGAGGGTTCAAATTTAAAATGTATTATGTTTTAAACTCGTACTCTCATAACTGTTTGCCATTTGTTTCTAAAAAAAAATATTCTTTGTTTGTGACTATCAGGGCACTCATCGCCTATAGAATTGTTGTGTGTGTGTGTGTGTGTGTGTGTATGTGTGTTTGTGTGTGTGTGTGTGTGTGTGTGTTTATGTGTGTGTCCGCTGATCCTCTAAAAGCAGTCAGGCCTTAATTAAGCTAGCTTGTATTGTTGAGCAAACACTAACGATGCAAGTGATCCCTGCTCATTAGGCAAAAATCTCCACAAAAGTCTCTCCTTCTCTCTTTCTCTCTCTCTCTCTCTCTCTCCCTCTCTCTCTCTGATATAGCAGTAGTCACAGAGCACACTCTCATCAGCACAACAACAGATCTACATCATTACACACACATTACACACACACTGTACACACACACACACACACACACCACATACACACACACATGCAGAGACACTAGATATGCATCATTACGCTCACTAACCAGGCAGAAATGTTTGCCTAACATCAGGTCAGTGGGTGAGAACACCAGTGGTCTGCCTTGCTAGGCCAAAAGGCAGGGGTGGAACGGCCCTCACAATCACACACACATACACACACACACACTGCAAATACTAAGATGAAAACGAAGTGTAAAATAAACACCGTTGTGAAGTGAAATAAGAGGAAAAACGACTGTGAAAACAAGTGAAAACTGGCTTAGTGCTAGTTCCAAGCTCACCACCTGTTTTGTCTGTGAATTTTAAAGTATCAAACCCAAGTATATCCATTACACATTCAAAATAATAATAATTCCAATAATTCCCAGCATGTAGGCTTATCTGATGACAACATCACACCAACCTCAAAACTCAAGAAGACCCAAGGCAACCTGCTTAGGCCTATAAATGAGTTTAGCCTCAGAGGGGGTGAATCTTGAAGTGCATGGCATCCGCATTGCATCCCATCCAAAAAATAGCATCAACAAACTGTCTCTGTCTGTCTCTCACACACTCACACTCACACACACATGCACACACACACACACACACACACACACACACCCTCACACACACACAGCTCCCCTTGAATGTCTCTCCACAGTTATTTCAAGCCTAACCGCCACTATCAGTGTCTCGCTTAAAAACAGGAAGATGTGCACAATACTATGAAGGCAAACTCAAGTTGTGGGAGCAAGATACATGATTGTAGAGTGAGATTGTGCTGATTACACTTTAATTCATAGCTAACAAATTTGAGTAAGGACATAACAAGCTATTGTTTCTTGCTCCAACACACTTATAATGAACTGAAAAGCCACTCGCTTGTAGCTGAAAAAGCTCCAGTCACTACTGTCAATACTAGGAGCCAAACATCATGATACCTTTAAAAATACCACCCTGTATAAACTGTATAAAAATATGAACTAATGAAAAATGCCAAACTAGAATAACCCTGGTGTGTCAGGTTTGATGATCCCTCATGTCCAAACCTAGTTGTTTTTCCTTCTACTGCACCCTTCTATCCTTTCTCTCTTTTGTCATACCTCCAACCTCCTCTCTCCTTTCTCCTCTGCTGCCTCCTCCTCCTCCTCCACTTGCCCTCTCTTCCTGCTACTACTGCAGTCTGGGGCTAATGGAAGTCAGCAGGCTGATCAAACAGTCACAGTCAGCGACATGCACGCATACACACATACACATATACAAACAAAGGTGAGGCACACTGTTAGCAATACAAATAAAGAAACACCAACAAGGTGTAAATCAGCTGTACTCAGTCAAATGATCCTGCTGTTTCTCCTGCTGTGGAAGAGAGATGTGTATGCGAGTAAATACTCATATGTTTTATTCATACCCATAACCATGTATAATTGCAATTTTTATATTGCTCAAGGTACGATGGTACGATGTGGCATCGCGCCTTAGTTCACGTCATACAACGGATAAGAAACATACTGTATATAATCAGCTCGGCATGCTGTTGTGTTTTGCATCATGTTACAAAAAATTCTAAACAAAATTGTACGAATTTATTTCACAAGCAATTGTGCTTTGCTTTAGTGTGTGTTGCATTAGTCGAAGCATGAGGAGGGGTTGTTCCATCAACAAACAAATAAACCCACTGAGCAGTCAATCAGTGCACCACCAAGATCTGTTAGTCTTAATCGACAAGGGACGGAGAGAGAGTAGAGGAGTGAGAGAGAAATGCAGAGAGAGAGAGAGAGAGAGAGAGAGAGAGAGAGAGAAAGAGAGCGAGAAAGAGATGAGCCAGTCAATATCCACACCCCTCTCTTTCCCTCTCCTCCTCAATCACTGCCTCTACTTTCTTCTCATTTCATTTCCTCTTTCCTTACCATTCTAATCTTGTTCAAATCAGCAGAGCCGAAGCCGGCTGGCACAGCGGGCTCCATTACAGCGTTTAGGGCTGGTTTCACAGGCATACGTTTTAACCTGTTCTTTAACTCACTTCTTTTTCATCAGCAGAGCCGTTCGCTGTTAAACCATTGTGTGTAGAGATCACTTTGACTAAACCTCTGAAAACACATTCCTAGATCTACAACAGCAGTGTACCCATGAAGGCTCCCTCTATGAAGCACTCTACACTTAAAACATTCATGGACAACAGCTATACTGATCACAAGCAGGTGGCCTTGGCCGACTAAACCGTTCCGAAATCGTCCGTGGTCTTGGCTGATGAGAGCTGCTGAATGTCGAACCACTACAGAGGCACAAACAAGACAAATGCACTTTCTACTGGACTCCATTTCCTCCACATAAAATGTAAAGGGATTCAGGTTCCATTCAGACAACTAAAGGAAACAATTTGTTGAACATCTTGTCAAAATGAAAGAGAAAAATCAAAATAGGCAGAGTACATTAAAGAAGCAGAGTTTAAACGTTGAAACCCACAGGTGCAGCTGTCTGTAGAAACACCATAGCAACCGGTCCAACCAGTCTGTCACTAGGCTGATCTTCGCCACGAGCTGCACTATTTTGCTATGATTTTACTTGCCAACATCACAGTGAACGCTTTCACAGACAGCAGCCTATAAAAGAAGAGACTCCATACCTTGGATGTATAAAACAAACACCAAAGGCTGGCGTATTCCCTTACTGCGTTATCAGACTCTTATTTCAACCACTTTGGCCCATTCACTCGGGTCAGTGGTGGATGTGATGGAGCACTCACTCTCAAAACGCACCTGGCTTATACACACAGACAGATGGACACACACACACAACAAACACACACACACACACACACACACACACACATGCACATGTTTCGTCCCAGGAGACTAGTTGTTGGAGCCGTTGTACCATGTCAGCTAAAGCAAAGCATAAAATACATGACTAAACTGAACTGGTGTCAGGGGAATATTACCCCCTGAGCACAACATACACATACTAGCGGCAAGGTCAGCAGGTCAACAGTTCGCTGCTTGTCCAAGTACTAACTAGGAGATGGATGGATGGATGGATGGATGGATGGATGCATAGAAGGGTAGACTGGTAAACAAAAAGAGAACAAGCTGAAAGAGAGAAAGGAACGGAAAAGGAAGAAGCAAATGTGCAAAAGAAGGAACAAAAATGTAAAACCACATGAAGCTAGGAATTAGTAGGAATGCTGATGACTGGACTTCATGCAAATGCCACCTCACTCATAAGGCTAACATACCCTATTCACACACAGTTCACACATTCACACATTTTCATTGCAGATTTAATGCAGAGATTTAGAAAAAAAAAAAAAAGACACTGCAGTAGTCCTTGAGACTACATGCCATTCTAAAGCACAGACTAGGCCCCACACTGCAGAGCTAGGCTATTCAGAACACCAGCCAGGGACACCATGTCCCATATTTTATTTTATGAAATCTCAGTCTCCCGCCCTCCCCTCCCCTTCATTAAAATGAGTGATAACGACACAGATTGCTAATCTTTCTTACAGACAGAAACTAAGACTGTAACACACTGCTGAGCAGCACAAAGGACTCTAACTTTCCCCCAACTCAGACGAGAAAGAGACACATTCTCAGGGGACCCTAAATTCACTGGGCCAACAATACAAATGCAGGACTGTACAGTAGAGGCAGCAGCAGAGATAGCAGGAGGTTGAGAATCAGCTCCCCCTCTCCATTTCAGCACATTGATGAGTTTTCTCTCCCTCACTCTCACACTCACTCTATCTCACTTTCTGCACTCCCCTTTCTTTCTCTTTTGCTCTTCTCTCTCTCTCTCTCTCTCTCCACATACTGGGTCAGTCAAGCTCCTACACTGCAGCACAGTTGACTGATGTGCAAAGGACTTTTTCATGATCTCAGGACCAAGAAGAGCTCCCACACTGAGGGAGACTGCCCTCATTTCAGAGGCTCTCTTTCTTCTTTGTTGTTTTTTGGGTTTTCCTTTCTTTGATTTCTCTGTTGGTTTATAATCTACCCAGTGTTTCTGCTAGAAATGTTTGTACACACACTAGCAAAAGACCATGCATGCCATTTGAAAACCATCTAAGTTAACATTAGTCAAGTGACTGGCTAGCTAGTCAGCCCTGCCTAGAGACATTGTAGTTATCACAACAGTTCATCATAACTTATAACATCCTAAAATTCCATTAGAGCAACAGTCAAAATCTTTACATTGGCAAAGCACCTCTGCTGAATGTATACAGCAGAAAAAACTGCACTCTTCTTTCAAATAAGTGCAACTATGGCCAGAAACTGTCTTTGCCCTGATAAATGCTGTATTTTATCACACCACAAAGAAAAGCAGAAGTTAGTTGAGCCATCAGCATAATCACACAAAACACAAATAAGCCTCCACATTCACACAGGCGAGAACACCCACCCACACACACACACACACACACACACACACACACACACATGCACAAAAAATTGGAACGTGCCTTTTTGTATGCAGCACCTGCACTATACTGCTACTTCAGCACCATGGTCAGAACAGAAACAGTTTGGCTTTTTCAGCAAACTGGAGATAATTCCCTGTTTCCCAAAAGGCGAAAGCAAAGCACACGCACACATGCACACACACACACACACACACACACACACACACACACACACACACACACACACACACACACACACATGATTCAAATACAAGTGGCTACAACCTTTTTTTTTTCAATTCCTCTCTCTCTCTTCATCTTCTTCTCTTTCTCATTCCCCGCTAGCATTCCAAATCATGTCTGGGCTAATTAAGGCTCTGAAATACCCAGTAACAAACAAACACTGACAGTGCAGAGGAGAGCTGGAGTGAACAGAAATGCACAACATAAGTGTAACCGTCGTGCACAGATAGACATCATATGCTCTCTCCCTCTCTCTCTCTGTCTCTCTCTCTCTCCCACATACACACACACACACACACACACACACACACGCCCAGGCACACTGACAACTGACAGCAACCTTCTTCCACTATGCAATGCAGGCACATACCAAACAAACAACATCCAGAGGTCCAAAAATACCCTGAGTGAAAATACCAGAGCAAAGCAAGGGAGAGGAGAGAAGATTTGAGAGAAGATGGGGGATAAATATGACACCAAGTATGAAACCATGTCCCTGGGGAAGCCATCTGAATAAGAGTAGCTCCAACCCCGCACACTGTCACATCTAGGCTGCTGACTACACTCAACACAAAAATATCCACTAATGTTTACTCAAAGCAAATGGCTACAATAAATTCTGAGCCATTGGAAGGTGCTACAAGAGCCTTGAGAAGCTTTTGTAACGGGCTTGCTGGTGTCATATCTCTTAATGAAGCAAATTGCTTTGGGTTTTAATCAGGTTACTGGTGTAGATTTATGTGTCATTACGCCTGTGTTAATAAGCACACATTGCTGCAGTATATTCTGCATTATGTTCTAATGAGAGTTACAGATGAATGCCTTGAGGAAAGTGATCCCAAGCATTCTTACAGTTCAGCTTGACCACAGTGATATCCAAACTAACTCCGGAAACAAGATCATTCACAGCATCATTATCATTGAGTTATCACAGTATGCATTGCTTGATCAGTGTGTCACTAAGCCGATCAAATGACCAATCAAATAATCTATCATCATCAATCGAATTACCATAATCAGCAAGAGAGTTTCTGGGACCCAAGAATAGCATGGAATACACTGAAACACCTCAGGTTAAGCTAAATTCAGGCTGATGCATGATGCAGTCGATTTAAATATATGGGTTTCATTCAAATGCTGCAAGTATCCACGGTCAGGACATGTCTGAGACCATAACTGCAACAGAGCCAAGGTAGACATTTTGTGTCAACAGAACTAAGAGGACATTCTGACAGATTCAAAATGGAGACCTAGGAAGCTTCCCCAGTCCAAAGAAAAGCAGTACCTCCATACATTGTTCCTTTAACAGGCATGAGGTGAAAGTCTTCATGGTTAAAGCTAGGATTTAGGAAGCCCAGACCTATACAAAAGGGAAGTTGCAACACCAAGGTCACAACCAACATGAGGACGGAGGAATACGTTCGATCAGATGCTATGCAATCAGCATTAGGAGAGAGAGAAAGAGACAGAGGCAGAGAGATAGAGGAAAAGACAGAGAGAAAGAAGCACAGGAGGAAGGATAGAGAGAAAGAGAAAGAGAGAAGTTAGAGGGATAGAGGGGGAGAAAGTGAGAGAGGCACACAGTGCATTTACCGTGCTGAAGTCTTGCCAGCGCACAAACCTCAAGAGAGATGTTGAAGGAAAGGTTAACTCCACTGTGAAATTCAAATATCACTGGCATAATAGACAAAAATTTAAACAAGCAATGCATGTTTACATTTGGCACAAAATCAACATTTATCCAACCTTCTCTGCCATCAGTTGTCTATATCTAATGTTCCACCAAAGTATAAAATCACTTGGAGATGTCAGTGCAGGATAACAATAAGATTTATTCGGACAAAACCAATCAGCATGGTATAATGGGACAAAACCAATAATCGCTTGCGGAATATTATGGTGGATGGGGGTTGTGGTGGGGTGTGGGGGGCTAAAAATTTGCCAAAGTATTGGACTATAGCAAAATCAGCAATGATCCCAAAACTTTTTGATTTTACTTACTTATTTATTTATTTTATTTATTTGGGGGAAGGGGGGGCGGGTGTTAAAACAGAGTGATGCATTTTGATTTTAATCAAACTGAGTGCACACTGAAAATGCTGACCATATAGTTTAACCTCTTGGTTGGGGAGAGGGAGGGTTGTTGTGTGTGTGTGTGTGTGTGTGTGTGTGGGGGAGAGAGAGCGAGAGAGAGAGAGCGAGAGAGAGAGAGAGAGAAAGAGACAGAGACAGACGGGGGGCAGAGCAATGTAGTGGGGCAGCTAAACATGGGGCTATAGAGCATTGTGAAAGTTTGTGTGTGTGAGCAAAAACAAATAGCCTTGAGGTGCGAGCCACCGCTCATTTGAGTCAACGATTGTCAAACAAATGAAACAATCAATACAACACAAGGTAAAATGTTCCATATGCAAGCTCAAAGGTCTACTGGATCATTGATGATCAAAACTGACGATGATTGTTGTAGTCTAGCTAAGGGCCTTCCCATTTAATAGGGAAGTTTGTGGTTTGCTACATACAGTATCTTCCATATAAGTTGACACAAATGCACTGTGAGAAACTAGAACATCCCAATTCAACTGAGGATCACCACTCTTAGTAAACCTATTTACTGTAATTGAGAGCAAATTGTATAACATGCCCATTTAAAAAAAGCAATGTGTGCACTTCTCTCCATAGAAATTCACATATGTATAGAGACATCAAGATAGCATTATATTTCCCCAAACTTGAATTTCACCCTAGGATAGAGAAAATGAAATAGAGCTATGATAATATGTATTTTAGAACCACATTCAATCCTCAGCTGTTTCAACATCTGTTTTTATGTCAGCCTATGCTATTTGGTCCCAAAAATTATTCAGGTTAGAATATGGAAATATGAAATGTCCAAAAATGTCAAAGCAAAAATTAGCTAAGCAATTGGTGGTTGCTGTGGAAGAGACTAGTTGAGAACTAATTTCCCAGCAGGGATCACACTGAAAAAAATGTCCATCTTAACAAGTCCTATAATGTACTATTTAATCATAAAACCACATTTTTTCCCCTTAAAACAAGTAAATAAAAACTGCCAATGTGTGGAGATATTTTTGTTTGCTTGTTTCAAATAGAAGTCAAGTGTCATTTTCTTGATACTAGTGGAGAGATCTGCCTTATTCTAACTTTTAAGTCAACACAAAATGCTGAAACAAGTGAGACTGCATTGGAGAAAAGTGGAATAATCTCACGCCACTGGCAGATCTTTCACTTGTTGTTAAAAATGTGATTTTCATTCCCGATATGAGACATTATGGCCTTTTAGGATGGGCATTTTTTGCATTACATTTTTGTTTCATCCAATCTAATAACTGAAGAAATGACTCTGAGCGTCTTTTTGTCGCCCTCCTGTGGACCAAATCCACACTGCTACTTTGGAGGGGGTGAGGGATTTGGATGCGCAACCCAGCGTGCGGCTTCCAATCACATTTCGATTGTCCCACTCACTTACTGTTCCTTCTATAAACAATACCCAAGGATGAGTGCATTCACATGAAGAGTTAAGATGATGGCTACGTCCTTCACTCATTTGGCATTTTCCTCTATATCTCTATATCACCCCTGTCAAACCAGCATCTTTCATTTGACTTCCTTTGGCATGGCACCTTCAGAATACACCCGATTTAAAACCTAGGACCAGTGATGTAGTGGTAAACTATAATATCCATTTGGTGATCATCATAGGGTAAACAACTACCAATAGAAACAAAAAACAATTATATTTTCAGAAAAAAAGTTTCCCCTTAGAAGACCGAATTTTCCTATAACATAAATCAATTTGATACTACTTAGTATCGAGTGAACCATGAATTTACATAACAAAGATTTATGCCAGCCCAAAAAATGTGAGAAAACTCTATAACGCAAATAAAAAGGGGGTGAACTGAGTTTAGCTGGGTTTATCCTCCACTACATCCCTGCCTGGCACTCCTGCGGTTCAGCAGCTGATTCTTTCACCTCTTAGCAGCATTACTTCATGATGGTTGGCCACAGCTTCAACATGCCATTTTACAAAACACCAAATACATGGCTTTCTCTATAGCGCTCCACAAACAGGTTCCCGTGCCATCAACCCTCTTACCATTTGATTTAAGAGTTTGTTTTTATTAAGAAGGCTATACCAGACGCATAATCACTATACATTGATTTAACATTACCTTTACAATTAAATTCTTCACTGAAATTACAGAATAAATATATGCACATTTTTTCTTCAAATCTTTGTGAGAGAGAAAACATTAAAAGTGCCTCCTACAAAGCCGTTAGTGGGTGACGATGGGGAATCCAGAAGCAATGGAGGGGGGTCTTAACAAAGTGCGTGGAAATATCCAGAAAACCTTGAGCGTCGTCTTATAATAATATTCACAAATGTTTTACCATCCGTGCGTCGGCGCGTCCTTTTTACGAGAAGCACCCTGATATAGACAGTAGTCCTCGTTAATAGTAATAACCATATTAATAAGATATAAAAAATTAAATAGAACACTGAACTGTAAATGCGTTGCAGTATCTCTATTCATAACGTGAAGTGATAGTTCTGAGCAAATCCCCTCGCTTCCTGCACTGAAGCGAGTGCATGCAGCAAACTGCAATTCATTTTAATATATGTATTTTTTCTTTCTTTCGATCATTTCCTACAAACTTTATGTGCACGGCCTCCGGGTATTTGTACATCCTGGTTAGGGGTAAAGAGACAGAAACAAGAGCCCCAAGTCAGGGAGACGTCCAGCTCCCGTGCGTCTTGCGCGTCATGGTAACTCCATAAAAATGGGCTCGACTTAATGATAGATATAATTTAGGATGTTTTGTTTTTTATTCCCGGTGCCCCTCTCATCCTTCTCCCGCTCTCTCCTGGGCATATAGACACATTTATAGATTATAAAAATAACGGCTGTTGACATTGCTGGCTACTCTGAAAAAAGGCACTTCATTGAAATATCTGAGAATGGCCTCTCCTCCAAAGCGATTCTGGGGGGGGGGCATTGTAACTGTAATATAATATTTCATTTTATATCATGCTGCTTTTTCAAGTTTCTATGTTTCATATGTTTCGGTTCGGGTGATTTCTGTTTTGAGTGTGTTAAAAAGGTGAGTGTGTTGTTTTTGTGTTGTTCTCCGTGGGCTAGAGGTGTTAAAACCGATATGATTTCTCCAAGACTTCGAGGTAATCCGGCTTGGTTTGAAGTTTGGCCCTTAACTCGAGGTAATCGCTTTGGGACGGGTCGGGGTAGCAGCCTTTCCCCGCCGTGAAAAGCAACGTCTCCTTCAGCCGCGCATCCTGCTGCAAGTCCGGGTACTGCATGCCTGGTGGGTGCGCATGCGCCACGTGCATGTCCTTTAGTTTGGGTACTGTCCCATACAGACAGTCTACGAAGCCCACTGTTGGCGTGGGCCTCTGGCTGTCAATCACTGTAGGGCAGAGCCCGCCATTCTCGTGAAATCCCGCGAGATCAGCCGTGGTGTGGTTGACCGTGACGATGGTGTTGAGTTGAGAGTTGGAGACAGCCAAGGTCCACTCTCTCTCTTTCTCTAACAAGGTTCTGTAGTTACTGCTGCTACTGCTGCCATTGTCTTTCTTCTCTGAAAACTGCCCTCCCTCTTCCTCTGCTATCTCCCCCTCTCTAGGCTTATAGATTGGGTTGTTACACATCTGAGTCACAGGGTGGGGGATGTAATCATACACGTGACCATGGGCATGTGTGTGGCTGGTGTGAGTGTGGTGTGTGTGCATGCTGGGCGTCGGTTTCTCCGGCGTGCCAGTGTTACCGGCACTGCTCTGCCTCGGCGGGTCCTCGAATATCCGGCACTGCATCTGGATCCCCGTCAGATCCACCTCGGAACGCTTCCGGAAGGGCAGCTTCTTCCTGCGCCGGAGAACGAAGGCAAAAAGCCCAGCAGCCACAAACACAGCAGAGATGAAGAGGATGAGGAGGCTGAGGATGAGGACAGAGAGCGGCACGGCCCCCCTGCCCCCAGCCTCGCCCAGGTCAGAGCTCCCTGTGGTGAGGTCGTCCCCACTGGGCAAGGCCGGCGAGGGGCCCGACGAATACTTCAGCTCGGGGCAGATGACTTCAACCTCCAGCGAACGCAGGTCCTTCCCGAAGGCGAACTCGGGGGTCTTGCAGATGACATCTCCCACCACGATGACAGAGGACAGCTTTTCTAACCACTGCTTGAGGGGGATGATGTCACAGGAGCAATCCCACGGGTTCTGATGGAGGTCGATCTGGACTATGGAGTCCAGGTGCTCCAGAACGCCGCGCACGGGCAGGGAAAGGAAGTAGTTGTTGCGGAGGTTGAGGCGCGCCAGGTTGGTGCCGGCGAAGGCGTCAGTGGGGAGCGACCGCAGTAGGTTGTCATTGAGGAAAACCAGCTGGAGACTTGGCATGAGGGAGAAGGAGGCAGGTTGTATCTCACGTATGACATTATACTCAAAGTAAAGATAACTCAACATCTGAAGCCCCCTAAACATCCCAGGGGTGAGTCTCTCAATGTCATTCCCATTCAGATATAAGCTTTTCAAGTTGGGCAGGTTGATAAAGGCGCCCTCCTGGACGTAGGATATCCGATTATTCCCTAAATGCAGTAAATCCAAACTTGAAAAGTTCCAGAAATCCGAACGGTAGATTTTCTGTATTAGGTTCCCACTGAGATACAATTTCTTGGCATTGAGGGGCCGTGGCAGGAGCTCTGAGATGTTGTGAAAGCCCTTCTCTTTACAGTTGACTGTTAGCCCCAGGTCATTGATGTGAAGGTTGCAGATACATCCAGCAGGACAAATTATGGGGATGGGAGGCCTTGTCTGGTAGCCAGCTATGGGGGGCTGTTTGATGCCTGGGTAAATGCTACGAGGGGTTGGGGGGTTCTTTGTGGGCCGGGGCCGCTTGGTGGGCTTGACATGCCTTTCTATGTATTCCACAGACGAGGCTGTGTTGTGAAAGGAGGAGAGCATGGAGGAAGGTTTGGTGGGCCATGTGTTCTCATTGTTGAATGGAACCCGGGGAATTCCCAGCTTGGCCTCAATCTCTGCATCGGAGAGCAACGGACAGAGCTCACTGCGCTTGATTTCCCGTAAGTCTTTACCATGGAAGTGGAAGGGATACTCGCACGTGATCTCGCCCACCAAAGCTGTGTAAGGGATTCTCTCCAGCCATGTTTTCAGCTGAACGATCTCACACGCACAGTTCCACGGGTTCTCCTCCAGCTGGATCTCCATTAAGCTTCGCCCAACATACTCCAGCGTGCCCCTATAAGGCAATGTCTTTAGTCTGTTTCCTCTCAGGTCCAGATGTGTGAGCGACACAGACCTGAACAGATAGCTTGGGAGCACAGGGATCAGATTGTCATTCAGTATGAGCACTCTCAATTTGTGAAGGTGCCTGAACGCACCACTTTCAATCCGTTTGATCACATTGTAGTCCGCCTGGAGATACTCTAAGCTCTCCAGCCCGAGAAAAGTGTCATTCCGGAAAACCTCTAGTTTGTTCTCATGTAGAAACAGCCGTTTGAGGATCCCCAGCCCGTTGAACGCTCCAGCGTGGATATCTTGCAAGGCGTTATTACCCAGGTTAATAGATATGGCATTGTTGAGGTGGAGGAAGCTGTTAAAATATAACTTCCTCATGGAGTTCCTCTGTAGGTTGAGCTTGAAGGGCCGGCTCCATATCTGGGAGATCTGGCTGACGTTTGTAAATCCTTTGCTGTCGCAGTGGACGTGGAAGATGCCTTCTTTGACCTCGCAGTAGCAGGGCTCGAAGCAGGGCTCGTCGATCTCCTCTGAGTCCTCCAGTAGTGGGATCGGGGTGGTCCATCCTAAGGCTATGGTGCTCAGCAAGGTAACCCACAGCATCCTCGCTGACACCCAGGGGATGAAGTCACGGCTCCAGGGACAGAGCCACTTCACAGCACTGCAACAAAGGAGAGGGAGGGAGAGAGAGAGAGAGAGAGAGACACAGAGAGAGAGAGAGAGAGAGAGAGAGAGAGAGAGAGAGAGAGAATGCAAGGGAGAGCGTGAAGGGGGATCGGGATTCCACAAACAGGCACACACACACACACACATACAAACACACACCACCACAGAGTGAAGTTTAAGGTGAGAGATACAGAAAGAGAGAGAGAGAGAGAGAGAGAGAGAGAGAGAGGGAGAGAGAGAGAAGGAGAGAGCTTTAGTTGCAGACAGGACAGCTTTGAAATGAATACCAATGAATAACAGAATGACATTGGAAACATAATGTTGCAATATTGCTGGGTAGTTCAAACTAAATTCAAGCCCAGCCCTCTCGGATGGGTAACATGATATCCAGCAACGCAAACAAATCTCTTCTTTCAGACAGTTAACGTCACCATATAGAGGGAATCGCTATTCATTATCCCGCAGATATACTAGTAAGGTCGCAATAAATCAAGCTCAGAGATGCTTATCGCCATGAATAAACGTAGGCAACAGCAGGTGGATGAGGTTAGTGGGGAGAAGAGGCCGTCCCCTGCTGTATTTATTACATAACAGGGACCCCGGCCCCCCTCTCGGCAAATGAGGGTCCAGAAAATTGTTGTGAAAATGAAAGACGGTGAGTCGGAAGATTAATCATCCTCTTGACGCGGGCAGAGGACGGGAACGGAATAGCTGTCAGCGTGGTGACTCTTAAGAGGACGAAATGGGGACATCTGAAGGGACATGTTACACACACTGCGTTGATACGATTCTAAAGCTGTTTATATCTCTAGCCTATGCAAATCTTCTGACAACATTATGGAAACTGTGCCACAGTATGTAGGCAATAATACGTATAGGCTACATTACAGAAAATAACAGCAGGTTTGAGTGTGCGAATGAAGAGATTTTTTTATGTCTTCCGCGGAGGAAAATATGCAGGATTCCGTTTGGACGGAAACAGCAGAGGCAATTCCCCCCCCACCCCAACCCGCCGGGCGTTTTCTGGGGTTAAATGTCTGACATCTAAACCAGAGGGCTTCTGAGTGGGGGAAACTGTCCATTTAGGCCTATCCTG